>NC_138538.1:91899463-92152591 GCF_964234715.1 Podarcis melisellensis | reverse complement strand
GGATCGTTTGCAACAGTTTGGCACCATTTCTGAGTGAATTGCAAAACGTCAGAAATTTTGAAGAAATTGTGACCGCGCGGCTTAGGGATTTTTTCAAAAAAAGTTGTTCGGACCTCGAGGGCTAATTCTGTTTCCGATGATAAATACCCACCTATTTGCACCGAAAAACCCTTCAGGGGATCGTTTGCAACAGTTTGGCACCATTTCTGAGTGAATTGCAGAACGTCAGAAATTTTGAAGAAATTGTGACCGCGCGGCTTAGGGATTTTTTCAAAAAAAGTTGTTCAGACGTCGAGCGCTAATTCTGTTTCCGATGTTAAAAACCCACCTGTTTCCACCGAAAAACCTTTCAGGGGATCGTTTGCAACATTTTGGCACCATTTCTGAGTGAATTGCAGAACGTCAGAAATTTTGAAGACATTGTGACCGCGCGGCTTAGGGATTTTTTCAAAAAAAGTTGTTCAGATGTCGAGGGCTAATTCTGTTTCCGATCATAAATACCCACCTGTTTCCACCGAAAAACCCTTCAGGGGATTGTTTGCAACAGTTTGGCACCATTTCTGAGTGAATTGCAGAACGTCAGAAATTTTGAAGAAATTGTGACCGCGCGGCTTAGGGATTTTTTCAAAAAAAGTTGTTCAGACGTCGAGGGCTAATTCTGTTTCCCATGATAAATACCCACCTGTTTCCACCGAAAAAGCCTTCAAGGGATCGTTTGCAACAGTTTTGCACCATCTTTGAATGAATTGCAGAACGTCAGATTTTTGAAGAAATTGTGACCGCGCGGCTTAGGGATTTTTTCAAAAAAAGTTGTTCAGACTTCGAGGGCTAACTCTGTTTCCCAGGATAAATACCCACCTGTTTCCACCGAAAAACCCTTCAGGGGATTGTTTGCAACAGTTTGGCACCATTTCTGAGTGAATTGCAGAACGTCAGAAATTTTGAAGAAATTGTGACCGCGCGGCTTAGGGATTTTTTCAAAAAAAGTTGTTCAGACGTCGAGGGCTAATTCTGTTTCCCATGATAAATACCCACCTGTTTCCACCGAAAAAGCCTTCAGGGGATCGTTTGCAACATTTTGGCACCATTTCTGAGTGAATTGCAGAACGTCAGAAATTTTGAAGACATTGTGACCGCGCGGCTTAGGGTTTTTTTCAAAAAAAGTTGTTCAGATGTCGAGGGCTAATTCTGTTTCCGATGATAAATACCCACCTGTTTCCACCGAAAAACCTTTCAGGGGATCGTTTGTAACAGTTTGGCACCATTTCTGAGTGAATTGCAGAACGTCAGAAATTTTGAAGAAATTGTGACCGCGCGGCTTAGGGATTTTTTCAAAAATAGTTGTTCAGACATTGAGGGCTAATTCTGTTCACCATGATATATACCCACCTGTTTCCACCGAAAAACCCTTCAGGGGATTGTTTGCAACAGTTTGGCACCATTTCTGAGTGAATTGCAGAATGTCAGAAATTTTTAAGAAATTGTGACCGCGCGGCTTAGGGATTTTTTCAAAAAAAGTTGTTCAGACGTCGAGGGCTAATTCTGTTTCCCATGATAAATTCCCACCTGTTTCCACCGAAAAACCCTTCAGGGGATCGTTTGCAACAGTTTGGCACCATTTCTGAGTGAATTGCAGAACGTCAGAAATTTTGAAGACATTGTGACCGCGCGGCATAGGGATTTTTTCAAAAAAAGTTGTTCAGATGTCGAGAGCTAATTCTGTTTCCGATCATAAATACCCACCTGTTTCCACCGAAAAACCCTTCAGGGGATCGTTTGCAACAGTTTAGCACCATCTTTGAATGAATTGCAGAACGTCAGTTTTTTGCTGAAATTGTGACCGCGCGGCTTAGGGATTTTTTTAAAAAAAATTGTTCAGACGTCGAGGTCTAATTCTGTTTCCCATGATAAATTCCCACCTGTTTCCACCGAAAAACCCTTCAGGGGATCGTTTGCAACAGTTTGGCACCATTTCTGAGTGAATTGCAAAACGTCAGAAATTTTGAAGAAATTGTGACCGCGCGGCTTAGGGATTTTTTCAAAAAAAGTTGTTCGGACCTCGAGGGCTAATTCTGTTTCCGATGATAAATACCCACCTGTTTGCACCGAAAAACCCTTCAGGGGATCGTTTGCAACAGTTTGGCACCATTTCTGAGTGAATTGCAGAACGTCAGATTTTTGCAGAAATTGTGACCACGCGGCTTAGGGATTTTTTCAAAAAAAGTTGTTCAGACGTCGAGGGCTAATTCTGTTTCCGATGATAAATACCCACCTGTTTCCACCGAAAAACCTTTCAGGGGATCGTTTGCAACAGTTTGGCACCATCTTTGAATGAATTGCAGAACGTCAGATTTTTGCTGAAATTGTGACCGCGCGGCTTAGGGATTTTTTAAAAAAAAATTGTTCAGACGTCGAGGGCTAATTCTGTTTCCGATGATAAATACCCACCTGTTTCCACCGAAAAACCTTTCAAGGGATCGTTTGCAACAGTTTGGCACCATTTCTGAGTGAATTGCAGAACGTCAGAAATTTTGAAGAAATTGTGACCGCGCGGCTTAGGGATTTTTTCAAAAAAAGTTGTTCAGACGTCGAGCGCTAATTCTGTTTCCGATGTTAAAAACCCACCTGTTTCCACCGAAAAACCTTTCAGGGGATCGTTTGCAACATTTTGGCACCATTTCTGAGTGAATTGCAGAACGTCAGAAATTTTGAAGACATTGTGACCGCGCGGCTTAGGGTTTTTTTCAAAAAAAGTTGTTCAGATGTCGAGGGCTAATTCTGTTTCCGATCATAAATACCCACCTGTTTCCACCGAAAAACCCTTCAGGGGATTGTTTGCAACAGTTTGGCACCATTTCTGAGTGAATTGCAGAACGTCAGAAATTTTGAAGAAATTGTGACCGCGCGGCTTAGGGATTTTTTCAAAAAAAGTTGTTCAGACGTCGAGGGCTAATTCTGTTTCCCATGATAAATACCCACCTGTTTCCACCGAAAAAGCCTTCAGGGGATCGTTTGCAACAGTTTTGCACCATCTTTGAATGAATTGCAGAACGTCAGATTTTTGAAGAAATTGTGACCGCGCGGCTTAGGGATTTTTTCAAAAAAAGTTGTTCAGACTTCGAGGGCTAACTCTGTTTCCCAGGATAAATACCCACCTGTTTCCACCGAAAAACCCTTCAGGGGATTGTTTGCAACAGTTTGGCACCATTTCTGAGTGAATTGCAGAACGTCAGAAATTTTGAAGAAATTGTGACCGCGCGGCTTAGGGATTTTTTCAAAAAAAGTCGTTCAGACGTCGAGGGCTAATTCTTTTTCCCATGATAAATACCCACCTGTTTCCACCGAAAAAGCCTTCAGGGGATCGTTTGCAACATTTTGGCACCATTTCTGAGTGAATTGCAGAACGTCAGAAATTTTGAAGACATTGTGACCGCGCGGCTTAGGGTTTTTTTCAAAAAAAGTTGTTCAGATGTCGAGGGCTAATTCTGTTTCCGATGATAAATACCCACCTGTTTCCACCGAAAAACCTTTCAGGGGATCGTTTGCAACAGTTTGGCACCATTTCTGAGTGAATTGCAAAACGTCAGAAATTTTGAAGAAATTGTGACCGCACGGCTTAGGGATTTTTTCAAAAAAAGTTGTTCGGACCTCGAGGGCTAATTCTGTTTCCGATGATAAATACCCACCTGTTTCCACCGAAAAACCCTTCAGGGGATCGTTTGCAACAGTTTGGCACCATTTCTGAGTGAATTGCAGAACTTCAGATTTTTGCAGAAATTGTGACCACGCGGCTTAGGGATTTTTTAAAAAAAAGTTGTTCAGACGTCGAGGGCTAATTCTGTTTCCCATGATAAATACCCACCTGTTTCCACCGAAAAACCTTTCAGGCGATCGTTTGTAACAGTTTGGCACCATTTCTGAGTGAATTGCAGAACGTCAGAAATTTTGAAGAAATTGTGACCGCGCGGCTTAGGGATTTTTTCAAAAATAGTTGTTCAGACATTGAGGGCTAATTCTGTTTCCCATGATATATACCCACCTGTTTCCACCGAAAAACCCTTCAGGGGATTGTTTGCAACAATTTGGCACCATTTCTGAGTGAATTGCAGAATGTCAGAAATTTTTAAGAAATTGTGACCGCGCGGCTTAGGGATTTTTTCAAAAAAAGTTGTTCAGACGTCGAGGGCTAATTCTGTTTCCGATGATAAATACCCACCTGTTTCCACCGAAAAACCTTTCAGGGGATCGTTTGCAACAGTTTGGCACCATCTTTGAATGAATTGCAGAACGTCAGATTTTTGCTGAAATTGTGACCGCCCGGCTTAGGGATTTTTTCAAAAGAAATTGTTCAGACGTCGAGGGCTAATTCTGTTTCCGATGATAAATACCCACCTGTTTCCACCGAAAAACCTTTCAGGGGATCGTTTGCAACAGTTTGGCACCATTTCTGAGTGAATTGCAGAACGTCAGAAATTTTGAAGAAATTGTGACCGCGCGGCTTAGGGATTTTTTCAAAAAAAGTTGTTCAGACGTCGAGGTCTAATTCTGTTTCCCATGATAAATTCCCACCTGTTTCCACCGAAAACCCCTTCAGGGGATCGTTTGCAACAGTTTGGCACCATTTCTGAGTGAATTGCAAAACGTCAGAAATTTTGAAGAAATTGTGACTGCGCGGCTGAGGGATTTTTTCAAAAAAAGTTGTTCAGACATCGAGGGCTAATTCTGTTTCCGATGATAAATACCCACCTGTTTCCACCGAAACAGCCTTCAGGGCATCGTTTGCAACAGTTTAGCACCATCTTTGAATGAATTGCAGAACGTCAGATTTTGGCTGAAATTGTGACCGCGTGGCTTAGGGATTTTTTCAAAAAAAGTTGTTCAGACGTAGAGGGCTAATTCTGTTTCCCATGATAAATACCCACCTGTTTCCACCGAAACAGCCTTCAGGGGATCGTTTGCAACAGTTTAGCACCATCTTTGAATGAATTGCAGAACGTCAGATTTTTGAAGAAATTGTGACTGCGCGGCTGAGGGATTTTTTCAAAAAAAGTTGTTCAGACATCGAGGGCTAATTCTGTTTCCGATGATAAATACCCACCTGTTTCCACCGAAAAACCTTTCAGGGGATTGTTTGCAACAGTTTGGCACCATTTCTGAGTGAATTGCAGAATGTCAGAAATTTTGAAGAAATTGTGACCGCGCGGCTTAGGGATTTTTTCAAAAAAAGTTGTTCAGACGTCGAGCGCTAATTCTGTTTCCGATGTTAAAAACCCACCTGTTTCCACCGAAAAACCTTTCAGGGGATCGTTTGCAACATTTTGGCACCATTTCTGAGTGAATTGCAGAACGTCAGAAATTTTGAATACATTATGACCGCGCGGCTTAGGGATTTTTTCAAAAAAAGTTGTTCAGATGTCGAGGGCTAATTCTGTTTCCGATGATAAATACCCACCTGTTTCCACCGAAAAACCTTTCAGGGGATCGTTTGCAACAGTTTGGCACCATTTCTGAGTGAATTGCAGAACGTCAGATTTTGGCTGAAATTGTGACCGCGCGGCTTAGGGATTTTTTCAAAAAAGGTTGTTCAGAAGTAGAGGGCTAATTCTGATTCCCATGATAAATACCCACCTGTTTCCACCGAAAAAGCCTTCAGGGGATCGTTTGCAACAGTTTAGCACCATCTTTGATTGAATTGCAGAACGTCAGATTTTTGAAGAAATTGTGACCGCGCGGCTTAGGGATTTTTTCAAAAAAAGTTGTTCAGATGTCGAGGGCTAATTCTGTTTCCGATGATAAATACCCACCTGTTTCCACCGAAAAACCCTTCAGGGGATCGTTTGCAACAGTTTAGCACCATCTTTGAATAAATTGCAGAACGTCAGTTTTTTACTGAAATTGTGACCGCGCGGCTTAGGGATTTTTTCAAAAAAAATTGTTCAGACGTCGAGGTCTAATTCTGTTTCCCATGATAAATACCCACTTGTTTCCACCGAAAAACCCTTCAGGGGATTGTTTGCAACAGTTTGGAACCATTTCTGAGTGAATTGCAGAACGTCAGAAATTTTGAAGAAATTGTGACCACGCGGCTTAGGGATTTTTTCAAAAAACGTTGTTCAGACGTCGAGGGCTAATTCTGTTTCCCATGATAAATACCCACCTGTTTGCACCGAAAAAGCCTTCAGGGAATCGTTTGCAACAGTTTAGCACCATCTTTGAATGAATTGCAGAACGTTAGATTTTTGAAGAAATTGTGACCGCGCGGCTTAGGGATTTTTTCAAAAAAAGTTGTTCAGACGTCGAGGGCTAATTCTGTTTCCGATGATAAATACCCACCTGTTTCCACCGAAAAACCCTTCAGGGGATCGTTTGCAACAGTTTAGCACCATCTTTGAATGAATTGCAGAACGTCAGTTTTTTACTGAAATTGTGACCGCGCGGCTTAGGGATTTTTTCAAAAAAAATTGTTCAGACGTCGAGGTCTAATTCTGTTTCCGATGATAAATTCCCACCTGTTTCCACCGAAAATCCCTTCAGGGGATCGTTTGCAACAGTTTGGCACCATTTCTGAGTGAATTGCAAAACGTCAGAAATTTTGCAGAAATTGTGACCGCGCGGCTTAGGGATTTTTTCAAAAAAAGTTGTTCAGACTTCGAGGGCTAACTCTGTTTCCCATGATAAATACCCACTTGTTTCCACCGAAAAACCCTTCAGGGGATTGTTTGCAACAGTTTGGCACCATTTCTGAGTGAATTGCAGAACTTCAGATTTTTGCAGAAATTGTGACCGCGCGGCTTAGGGATTTTTTCAAAAAAAGTTGTTCAGACGTCGAGGGCTAATTCTGTTTCCGATGATAAATACCCACCTGTTTCCACCGAAAAACCCTTCAGGGGATCGTTTGCAACAGTTTAGCACCATCTTTGAATAAATTGCAGAACGTCAGTTTTTTACTGAAATTGTGACCGCGCGGCTTAGGGATTTTTTCAAAAAAAATTGTTCAGACGTCGAGGTCTAATTCTGTTTCCCATGATAAATACCCACTTGTTTCCACCGAAAAACCCTTCAGGGGATTGTTTGCAACAGTTTGGCACCATTTCTGAGTGAATTGCAGAACGTCAGAAATTTTGAAGAAATTGTGACCACGCGGCTTAGGGATTTTTTCAAAAAACGTTGTTCAGACGTCGAGGGCTAATTCTGTTTCCCATGATAAATACCCACCTGTTTGCACCGAAAAAGCCTTCAGGGAATCGTTTGCAACAGTTTAGCACCATCTTTGAATGAATTGCAGAACGTTAGATTTTTGAAGAAATTGTGACCGCGCGGCTTAGGGATTTTTTCAAAAAAAAGTTGTTCAGACGTCAAGGGCTAATTCTGTTTCCGATGATAAATACCCACCTGTTTCCACCGAAAAACCCTTCAGGGGATCGTTTGCAACAGTTTAGCACCATCTTTGAATGAATTGCAGAACGTCAGTTTTTTACTGAAATTGTGACCGCGCGGCTTAGGGATTTTTTCAAAAAAAATTGTTCAGACGTCGAGGTCTAATTCTGTTTCCGATGATAAATTCCCACCTGTTTCCACCGAAAATCCCTTCAGGGGATCGTTTGCAACAGTTTGGCACCATTTCTGAGTGAATTGCAAAACGTCAGAAATTTTGCAGAAATTGTGACCGCGCGGCTTAGGGATTTTTTCAAAAAAAGTTGTTCAGACTTCGAGGGCTAACTCTGTTTCCCATGATAAATACCCACTTGTTTCCACCGAAAAACCCTTCAGGGGATTGTTTGCAACAGTTTGGCACCATTTCTGAGTGAATTGCAGAACTTCAGATTTTTGCAGAAATTGTGACCGCGCGGCTTAGGGATTTTTTCAAAAAAAGTTGTTCAGACGTCGAGGGCTAATTCTGTTTCCGATGATAAATACCCACCTGTTTCCACCGAAAAACCCTTCAGGGGATCGTTTGCAACAGTTTAGCACCATCTTTGAATAAATTGCAGAACGTCAGTTTTTTACTGAAATTGTGACCGCGCGGCTTAGGGATTTTTTCAAAAAAAATTGTTCAGACGTCGAGGTCTAATTCTGTTTCCCATGATAAATACCCACTTGTTTCCACCGAAAAACCCTTCAGGGGATTGTTTGCAACAGTTTGGCACCATTTCTGAGTGAATTGCAGAACGTCAGAAATTTTGAAGAAATTGTGACCACGCGGCTTAGGGATTTTTTCAAAAAACGTTGTTCAGACGTCGAGGGCTAATTCTGTTTCCCATGATAAATACCCACCTGTTTGCACCGAAAAAGCCTTCAGGGAATCGTTTGCAACAGTTTAGCACCATCTTTGAATGAATTGCAGAACGTTAGATTTTTGAAGAAATTGTGACCGCGCGGCTTAGGGATTTTTTCAAAAAAAAGTTGTTCAGACGTCAAGGGCTAATTCTGTTTCCGATGATAAATACCCACCTGTTTCCACCGAAAAACCCTTCAGGGGATCGTTTGCAACAGTTTAGCACCATCTTTGAATGAATTGCAGAACGTCAGTTTTTTACTGAAATTGTGACCGCGCGGCTTAGGGATTTTTTCAAAAAAAATTGTTCAGACGTCGAGGTCTAATTCTGTTTCCGATGATAAATTCCCACCTGTTTCCACCGAAAATCCCTTCAGGGGATCGTTTGCAACAGTTTGGCACCATTTCTGAGTGAATTGCAAAACGTCAGAAATTTTGCAGAAATTGTGACCGCGCGGCTTAGGGATTTTTTCAAAAAAAGTTGTTCAGACTTCGAGGGCTAACTCTGTTTCCCATGATAAATACCCACTTGTTTCCACCGAAAAACCCTTCAGGGGATTGTTTGCAACAGTTTGGCACCATTTCTGAGTGAATTGCAGAACTTCAGATTTTTGCAGAAATTGTGACCGCGCGGCTTAGGGATTTTTTCAAAAAAAGTTGTTCAGACGTCGAGGGCTAATTCTGTTTCCCATGATAAATACCCACCTGTTTCCACCCAAAAAGCCTTCAGGTTATCGTTTGCAACAGTTTAGCACCATCTTTGAATGAACTGCAGAACGTCAGATTTTTGCTGAAATTGTGACCGCGCGGCTTAGGGATTTTTTCAAAAAAAGTTGTTCAGATGTCAAGGGCTAATTCTGTTTCCGATGATAAATACCCACCTGTTTCCACCGAAAAACCTTTCAGGGGATCGTTTGCAACAGTTTGGCACCATTTCTGAGTGAATTGCAGAACGTCAGATTTTGGCTGAAATTGTGACCGCGCGGCTTAGGGATTTTTTCAAAAAATGTTGTTCAGACGTAGAGGGCTAATTCTGATTCCCATGATAAATACCCACCTGTTTCCACCGAAAAAGCCTTCAGGGGATCGTTTGCAACAGTTTAGCACCATCTTTGAATGAATTGCAGAACGTCAGTTTTTTACTGAAATTGTGACCGCGCGGCTTAGGGATTTTTTCAAAAAAAATTGTTCAGACGTCGAGGTCTAATTCTGTTTCCGATGATAAATTCCCACCTGTTTCCACCGAAAATCCCTTCAGGGGATCGTTTGCAACAGTTTGGCACCATTTCTGAGTGAATTGCAAAACGTCAGAAATTTTGCAGAAATTGTGACCGCGCGGCTTAGGGATTTTTTCAAAAAAAGTTGTTCAGACTTCGAGGGCTAACTCTGTTTCCGATGATAAATACCCACCTGTTTCCACCGAAAAACCCTTCAGGGGATCGTTTGCAACAGTTTAGCACCATCTTTGAATAAATTGCAGAACGTCAGTTTTTTACTGAAATTGTGACCGCGCGGCTTAGGGATTTTTTCAAAAAAAATTGTTCAGACGTCGAGGTCTAATTCTGTTTCCCATGATAAATACCCACTTGTTTCCACCGAAAAACCCTTCAGGGGATTGTTTGCAACAGTTTGGCACCATTTCTGAGTGAATTGCAGAACGTCAGAAATTTTGAAGAAATTGTGACCACGCGGCTTAGGGATTTTTTCAAAAAACGTTGTTCAGACGTCGAGGGCTAATTCTGTTTCCCATGATAAATACCCACCTGTTTGCACCGAAAAAGCCTTCAGGGAATCGTTTGCAACAGTTTAGCACCATCTTTGAATGAATTGCAGAACGTTAGATTTTTGAAGAAATTGTGACCGCGCGGCTTAGGGATTTTTTCAAAAAAAGTTGTTCAGACGTCGAGGGCTAATTCTGTTTCCGATGATAAATACCCACCTGTTTCCACCAAAAAACCTTTCATTGGATCGTTTGCAACAGTTTGGCACCATCTTTGAATGAATTGCAGAACGTCAGATTTTTGCTGAAATTGTGACCGCGCGGCTTAGGGATTTTTTCAAAAAAAGTTGTTCAGACGTCGAGCGCTAATTCTGTTTCCGATGTTAAAAACCCACCTGTTTCCACCGAAAAACCTTTCAGGGGATCGTTTGCAACATTTTGGCACCATTTCTGAGTGAATTGCAGAACGTCAGAAATTTTGAAGACATTGTGACCGCGCGGCTTAGGGATTTTTTCAAAAAAAGTTTTTCAGGTGTCGAGGGCTAATTCTGTTTCCGATGATAAATACCCACCTGTTTCCACCGAAAAACCCTTCAGGGGATCGTTTGCAACAGTTTAGCACCATCTTTGAATGAATTGCAGAACGTCAGTTTTTTACTGAAATTGTGAACGCGCGGCTTAGGGATTTTTTCAAAAAAAATTGTTCAGACGTCGAGGTCTAATTCTGTTTCCCATGATAAATTCCCACCTGTTTCCACCGAAAAACCCTTCAGGGGATCGTTTGCAACAGTTTGGCACAATTTCTGAGTGAATTGCAAAACGTCAGTAATTTTGCAGAAATTGTGACCGCGCGGCTTAGGGATTTTTTCAAAAAAAGTTGTTCAGACTTCGAGGGCTAACTCTGTTTCCCATGATAAATACCCACTTGTTTCCACCGAAAAACCCTTCAGGGGATTGTTTGCAACAGTTTGGCACCATTTCTGAGTGAATTGCAGAACTTCAGATTTTTGCAGAAATTGTGACCGCGCGGCTTAGGGATTTTTTCAAAAAAAGTTGTTCAGACGTAGAGGGCTAATTCTGTTTCCCGTGATAAATACCCACCTGTTTCCACCGAAAAAGCCTTCAGGGGATCGTTTGCAACAGCTTAGCACCATCTTTGAATGAATTGCAGAACGTCAGATTTTTGAAGAAATTGTGACCGCGCGGCTTAGGGATTTTTTCAAAAAAAGTTGTTCAGACGTCGAGGGCTAATTCTGTTTCCCATGATAAATACCCACCTGTTTCCACCGAAAAAGCCTTCAGGGGATCGTTTGCAACAGTTTGGCACCATCTTTGAATGAATTGCAGAACGTCAGATTTTTGCTGAAATTGTGACCGCGCGGCTTAGGGATTTTTTCAAAAAAAGTTGTTCAGACGTCGAGGGCTAATTCTGTTTCCGATGATAAATACCCACCTGTTTCCACCAAAAAACCTTTCAGGGGATCGTTTGCAACAGTTTGGCACCATTTCTGAGTGAATTGCAGAACGTCAGAAATTTTGAAGAAATTGTGACCGCGCGGATTAGGGATTTTTTCAAAAAAAGTTGTTCAGACGTCGAGCGCTAATTCTGTTTCCGATGTTAAAAACCCACCTGTTTCCACCGAAAAACCTTTCAGGGGATCGTTTGCAACATTTTGGCACCATTTCTGAGTGAATTGCAGAACGTCAGAAATTTTGAAGACATTGTGACCGCGCGGCTTAGGGATTTTTTCAAAAAAAGTTGTTCAGATGTCGAGGGCTAATTCTGTTTCCGATGATAAATACCCACCTGTTTCCACCGAAAAACCCTTCAGGGGATCGTTTGCAACAGTTTAGCACCATCTTTGAATGAATTGCAGAACGTCAGTTTTTTGCTGAAATTGTGACCGTGCGGCTTAGGGATTTTTTCAAAAAAAGTTGTTCGGACCTCGAGGGCTAATTCTGTCTCCGATGATAAATACCCACCTGTTTCCACCGAAAAACCATTCAGGGGATCGTTTGCAACAGTTTGGCACCATTTCTGAGTGAATTGCAGAACTTCAGATTTTTGCAGAAATTGTGACCGCGCGGCTTAGGGATTTTTTCAAAAAAAGTTGTTCAGACTTCGAGGGCTAATTCTGTTTCCCATGATAAATACACACCTGTTTCCACCGAAAAACCCTTCAGGGGATTGTTTGCAACAGTTTGGCACCATTTCTGAGTGAATTGCAGAACGTCAGATATTTTGAAGAAATTGTGACCGCGCGGCTTAGGGATTTTTTCAAAAAAAGTTGTTCAGACGTCGAGGGCTAATTCTGTTTCCCATGATAAATACCCACCTGTTTCCACCGAAAAACCTTTCAGGGGATCGTTTGCAACAGTTTGGCACCATTTCTGAGTGAATTGCAGAACGTCAGACTTTGGCTGAAATTGTGACCGCGCGGCTTAGGGATTTATTCAAAAAAAGTTGTTCAGACGTCGAGGGCTAATTCTGTTTCCCATGATAAATACCCACCTGTTTCCACCGAAAAACCTTTCAGGGGATCGTTTGCAACATTTTGGCACCATTTCTGAGTGAATTGCAGAACGTCAGAAATTTTGAAGACATTGTGACCGCGCGGCTTAGGGATTTTTTCAAAAAAAGTTTTTCAGGTTTCGAGGGCTAATTCTGTTTCCGATGATAAATACCCACCTGTTTCCACCGAAAAACCCTTCAGGGGATCGTTTGCAACAGTTTAGCACCATCTTTGAATGAATTGCAGAACGTCAGTTTTTTACTGAAATTGTGACCGCGCGGCTTAGGGATTTTTTCAAAAAAAATTGTTCAGACGTCGAGGTCTAATTCTGTTTCCCATGATAAATTCCCACCTGTTTCCACCGAAAATCCCTTCAGGGGATTGTTTGCAACAGTTTGGCACCATTTCTGAGTGAATTGCAAAACGTCAGAAATTTTGCAGAAATTGTGACCGCGCGGCTTAGGGATTTTTTCAAAAAAAGCTGTTCAGACTTCGAGGGCTAACTCTGTTTCCCATGATAAATACCCACTTGTTTCCACCGAAAAACCGTTCAGGGGATTGTTTGCAACAGTTTGGCACCATTTCTGAGTGAATTGCAGAACTTCAGATTTTTGCAGAAATTGTGACCGCGCGGCTTAGGGATTTTTTCAAAAAAAGTTGTTCAGACGTCGAGGGCTAATTCTGTTTCCCATGATAAATACCCACCTGTTTCCACCCAAAAAGCCTTCAGGTTATCGTTTGCAACAGTTTAGCACCATCTTTGAATGAACTGCAGAACGTCAGATTTTTGCTGAAATTGTGACCGCGCTCCTTAGGGATTTTTTCAAAAAAAGTTGTTCAGATGTCGAGGGCTAATTCTGTTTCCGATGATAAATACCCACCTGTTTCCACCGAAAAACCTTTCAGGGGATCGTTTGCAAGAGTTTGGCACCATTTCTGAGTGAATTGCAGAACGTCAGATTTTGGCTGAAATTGTGACCGCGCGGCTTAGGGATTTTTTCAAAAAAGGTTGTTCAGACGTAGAGGGCTAATTCTGATTCCCATGATAAATACCCACCTGTTTCCACCGAAAAAGCCTTCAGGGGATCGTTTGCAACAGTTTAGCACCATCTTTGAATGAATTGCAGAACGTCAGATTTTTGAAGAAATTGTGACCGCGCGGCTTAGGGATTTTTTCAAAAAAAGGTGTTCAGATGTCGAGGGCTAATTCTGTTTCCCATGATAAATACCCACCTGTTTCCACCGAAAAACCCTTCAGGGGATCGCTTGCAACAGTTTAGCACCATCTTTGAATAAATTGCAGAAAGTCAGTTTTTTACTGAAATTGTGACCGCGCGGCTTAGGGATTTTTTCAAAAAAAATTGTTCAGACGTCGAGGGCTAATTCTGTTTCCCATGATAAATACCCACTTGTTTCCACCGAAAAACCCTTCAGGGGATTGTTTGCAACAGTTTGGCACCATTTCTGAGTGAATTGCAGAACTTCAGATTTTTGCAGAAATTGTGACCGCGCGGCTTAGGGATTTTTTCAAAAAAAGTTGTTCAGACGTCGAGGGCTAATTCTGTTTCCCATGATAAATACCCACCTGTTTCCACCCAAAAAGCCTTCAGGTTATCGTTTGCAACAGTTTAGCACCATCTTTGAATGAACTGCAGAACGTCAGATTTTTGCTAAAATTGTGACCGCGCGGCTTAGGGATTTTTTCAAAAAACGTTGTTCAGATGTCGAGGGCTAATTCTGTTTCCGATGATAAATACCCACCTGTTTCCACCGAAAAACCTTTCAGGGGATCGTTTGCAAGAGTTTGGCACCATTTCTGAGTGAATTGCAGAACGTCAGATTTTGGCTGAAATTGTGACCGCGCGGCTTAGGGATTTTTTCAAAAAAGGTTGTTCAGACGTAGAGGGCTAATTCTGATTCCCATGATAAATACCCACCTGTTTCCACCGAAAAAGCCTTCAGGGGATCGTTTGCAACAGTTTAGCACCATCTTTGAATGAATTGCAGAACGTCAGATTTTTGAAGAAATTGTGACCGCGCGGCTTAGGGATTTTTTCAAAAAAAGTTGTTCAGATGTCGAGGGCTAATTCTGTTTCCGATGATAAATACCCACCTGTTTCCACCGAAAAACCCTTCAGGGGATCGTTTGCAACAGTTTAGCACCATCTTTGAATAAATTGCAGAACGTCAGTTTTTTACTGAAATTGTGACCGCGCGGCTTAGGGATTTTTTCAAAAAAAATTGTTCAGACGTCGAGGTCTAATTCTGTTTCCCATGATAAATACCCACTTGTTTCCACCGAAAAACCCTTCAGGGGATTGTTTGCAACAGTTTGGCACCATTTCTGAGTGAATTGCAGAACGTCAGAAATTTTGAAGAAATTGTGACCACGCGGCTTAGGGATTTTTTCAAAAAACGTTGTTCAGACGTCGAGGGCTAATTCTGTTTCCCATGATAAATACCCACCTGTTTGCACCGAAAAAGCCTTCAGGGAATAGTTTGCAACAGTTTAGCACCATCTTTGAATGAATTGCAGAACGTTAGATTTTTGAAGAAATTGTGACCGCGCGGCTTAGGGATTTTTTCAAAAAAAGTTGTTCAGACGTCGAGGGCTAATTCTGTTTCCGATGATAAATACCCACCTGTTTCCACCGAAAAACCTTTCAGGGGATCGTTTGCAACAGTTTGGCACCATTTCTGAGTGAATTGCAGAACGTCTGAAATTTTGAAGAAATTGTGACCGCGCGGCTTAGGGATTTTTTCAAAAAAAGTTGTTCAGACGTCGAGCGCTAATTCTGTTTCCGATGTTAAAAACCCCCCTGTTTCCACCGAAAAACCTTTCAGGGGATCGTTTGCAACATTTTGGCACCATTTCTGAGTGAATTGCAGAACGTCAGAAATTTTGAAGACATTGTGACCGCGCGGCTTAGGGATTTTTTCAAAAAAAAATTTTCAGGTGTCGAGGGCTAATTCTGTTTCCGATGATAAATACCCACTTGTTTCCACCGAAAAACCCTTCAGGGGATTGTTTGCAACAGTTTGGCACCATTTCTGAGTGAATTGCAGAACTTCAGATTTTTGCAGAAATTGTGACCGCGCGGCTTAGGGATTTTTTCAAAAAAAGTTGTTCAGACGTCGAGGGCTAATTCTGTTTCCCATGATAAATACCCACCTGTTTCCACCCAAAAAGCCTTCAGGTTATCGTTTGCAACAGTTTAGCACCATCTTTGAATGAACTGCAGAACGTCAGATTTTTGCTGAAATTGTGACCGCGCGGCTTAGGGATTTTTTCAAAAAACGTTGTTCAGATGTCGAGGGCTAATTCTGTTTCCGATGATAAATACCCACCTGTTTCCACCGAAAAACCTTTCAGGGGATCGTTTGCAAGAGTTTGGCACCATTTCTGAGTGAATTGCAGAACGTCAGATTTTGGCTGAAATTGTGACCGCGCGGCTTAGGGATTTTTTCAAAAAAGGTTGTTCAGACGTAGAGGGCTAATTCTGATTCCCATGATAAATACCCACCTGTTTCCACCGAAAAAGCCTTCAGGGGATCGTTTGCAACAGTTTAGCACCATCTTTGAATGAATTGCAGAACGTCAGATTTTTGAAGAAATTGTGACCGCGCGGCTTAGGGATTTTTTCAAAAAAAGTTGTTCAGATGTCGAGGGCTAATTCTGTTTCCGATGATAAATACCCACCTGTTTCCACCGAAAAACCCTTCAGGGGATCGTTTGCAACAGTTTAGCACCATCTTTGAATAAATTGCAGAACGTCAGTTTTTTACTGAAATTGTGACCGCGCGGCTTAGGGATTTTTTCAAAAAAAATTGTTCAGACGTCGAGGTCTAATTCTGTTTCCCATGATAAATACCCACTTGTTTCCACCGAAAAACCCTTCAGGGGATTGTTTGCAACAGTTTGGCACCATTTCTGAGTGAATTGCAGAACGTCAGAAATTTTGAAGAAATTGTGACCACGCGGCTTAGGGATTTTTTCAAAAAACGTTGTTCAGACGTCGAGGGCTAATTCTGTTTCCCATGATAAATACCCACCTGTTTGCACCGAAAAAGCCTTCAGGGAATAGTTTGCAACAGTTTAGCACCATCTTTGAATGAATTGCAGAACGTTAGATTTTTGAAGAAATTGTGACCGCGCGGCTTAGGGATTTTTTCAAAAAAAGTTGTTCAGACGTCGAGGGCTAATTCTGTTTCCGATGATAAATACCCACCTGTTTCCACCGAAAAACCTTTCAGGGGATCGTTTGCAACAGTTTGGCACCATTTCTGAGTGAATTGCAGAACGTCTGAAATTTTGAAGAAATTGTGACCGCGCGGCTTAGGGATTTTTTCAAAAAAAGTTGTTCAGACGTCGAGCGCTAATTCTGTTTCCGATGTTAAAAACCCCCCTGTTTCCACCGAAAAACCTTTCAGGGGATCGTTTGCAACATTTTGGCACCATTTCTGAGTGAATTGCAGAACGTCAGAAATTTTGAAGACATTGTGACCGCGCGGCTTAGGGATTTTTTCAAAAAAAAATTTTCAGGTGTCGAGGGCTAATTCTGTTTCCGATGATAAATACCCACTTGTTTCCACCGAAAAACCCTTCAGGGGATTGTTTGCAACAGTTTGGCACCATTTCTGAGTGAATTGCAGAACTTCAGATTTTTGCAGAAATTGTGACCGCGCGGCTTAGGGATTTTTTCAAAAAAAGTTGTTCAGACGTCGAGGGCTAATTCTGTTTCCCATGATAAATACCCACCTGTTTCCACCCAAAAAGCCTTCAGGTTATCGTTTGCAACAGTTTAGCACCATCTTTGAATGAACTGCAGAACGTCAGATTTTTGCTGAAATTGTGACCGCGCGGCTTAGGGATTTTTTCAAAAAACGTTGTTCAGATGTCGAGGGCTAATTCTGTTTCCGATGATAAATACCCACCTGTTTCCACCGAAAAACCTTTCAGGGGATCGTTTGCAAGAGTTTGGCACCATTTCTGAGTGAATTGCAGAACGTCAGATTTTGGCTGAAATTGTGACCGCGCGGCTTAGGGATTTTTTCAAAAAAGGTTGTTCAGACGTAGAGGGCTAATTCTGATTCCCATGATAAATACCCACCTGTTTCCACCGAAAAAGCCTTCAGGGGATCGTTTGCAACAGTTTAGCACCATCTTTGAATGAATTGCAGAACGTCAGATTTTTGAAGAAATTGTGACCGCGCGGCTTAGGGATTTTTTCAAAAAAAGTTGTTCAGATGTCGAGGGCTAATTCTGTTTCCGATGATAAATACCCACCTGTTTCCACCGAAAAACCCTTCAGGGGATCGTTTGCAACAGTTTAGCACCATCTTTGAATAAATTGCAGAACGTCAGTTTTTTACTGAAATTGTGACCGCGCGGCTTAGGGATTTTTTCAAAAAAAATTGTTCAGACGTCGAGGTCTAATTCTGTTTCCCATGATAAATACCCACTTGTTTCCACCGAAAAACCCTTCAGGGGATTGTTTGCAACAGTTTGGCACCATTTCTGAGTGAATTGCAGAACGTCAGAAATTTTGAAGAAATTGTGACCACGCGGCTTAGGGATTTTTTCAAAAAACGTTGTTCAGACGTCGAGGGCTAATTCTGTTTCCCATGATAAATACCCACCTGTTTGCACCGAAAAAGCCTTCAGGGAATAGTTTGCAACAGTTTAGCACCATCTTTGAATGAATTGCAGAACGTTAGATTTTTGAAGAAATTGTGACCGCGCGGCTTAGGGATTTTTTCAAAAAAAGTTGTTCAGACGTCGAGGGCTAATTCTGTTTCCGATGATAAATACCCACCTGTTTCCACCGAAAAACCTTTCAGGGGATCGTTTGCAACAGTTTGGCACCATTTCTGAGTGAATTGCAGAACGTCTGAAATTTTGAAGAAATTGTGACCGCGCGGCTTAGGGATTTTTTCAAAAAAAGTTGTTCAGACGTCGAGCGCTAATTCTGTTTCCGATGTTAAAAAACCCCCTGTTTCCACCGAAAAACCTTTCAGGGGATCGTTTGCAACATTTTGGCACCATTTCTGAGTGAATTGCAGAACGTCAGAAATTTTGAAGACATTGTGACCGCGCGGCTTAGGGATTTTTTCAAAAAAAATTTTTCAGGTGTCGAGGGCTAATTCTGTTTCCGATGATAAATACCCACCTGTTTCCACCGAAAAAGCCTTCAGGGGATCGTTTGCAACAGTTTAGCACCATCTTGTAATGAATTGCAGAACGTCAGTTTTTTACTGAAATTGTGACCGCGCGGCTTAGGGATTTTTTCAAAAAAAATTGTTCAGACGTCGAGGTCTAATTCTGTTTCCCATGATAAATTCCCACCTGTTTCCACCGAAAAACCCTTCAGGGGATCGTTTGCAACAGTTTGGCACCATTTCTGAGTGAATTGCAAAACGTCAGAAATTTTGCAGAAATTGTGACCGCGCGGCTTAGGGATTTTTTCAAAAAAAGTTGTTCAGACTTCGAGGGCTAACTCTGTTTCCCATGATAAATACCCACTTGTTTCCACCGAAAAACCCTTCAGGGGATTGTTTGCAACAGTTTGGCACCATTTCTGAGTGAATTGCAGAACTTCAGATTTTTGCAGAAATTGTGACCGCGCGGCTTAGGGATTTTTTCCAAAAGTTGTTCAGACGTCGAGGGCTAATTCTGTTTCCCATGATAAATACCCACCTGTTTCCACCGAAAAAGCCTTCAGGGGATCGTTTGCAACAGTTTAGCACCATCTTGTAATGAATTGCAGAACGTCAGTTTTTTACTGAAATTGTGACCGCGCGGCTTAGGGATTTTTCCAAAAAAAATTGTTCAGACGTCGAGGTCTAATTCTGTTTCCCATGATAAATTCCCACCTGTTTCCACCGAAAAACCTTTCAGGGGATCGTTTGCAACAGTTTGGCACCATTTCTGAGTGAATTGCAGAACGTCAGATTTTGCCTGAAATTGTGACCGCGCGGCTTAGGGATTTTTTCAAAAAAAGTTGTTCAGACGTAGAGGGCTAATTCTGTTTCCCGTGATAAATACCCACCTGTTTCCACCGAAAAAGCCTTCAGGGGATCGTTTGCAACAGTTTAGCACCATCTTTGAATGAATTGCAGAACGTCAGATTTTTGAAGAAATTGTGACCGCGCGGCTTAGGGATTTTTTCAAAAAAAGTTGTTCAGACGTCGAGGGCTAAATCTGTTTCCCATGATAAATACCCACCTGTTTCCACCGAAAAAGCCTTCAGGGGATCGTTTGCAACAGTTTGGCACCATCTTTGAATGAATTGCAGAACGTCAGATTTTTGCTGAAATTGTGACCGCGCGGCTTAGGGATTTTTTCAAAAAAAGTTGTTCAGACGTCGAGGGGTAATTCTGTTTCCGATGATAAATACCCACCTGTTTCCACCAAAAAACCTTTCAGGGGATCGTTTGCAACAGTTTGGCACCATTTCTGAGTGAATTGCAGAACGTCAGAAATTTTGAAGAAATTGTGACCGCGCGGCTTAGGGATTTTTTCAAAAAAAGTTGTTCAGACGTCGAGCGCTAATTCTGTTTCCGATGTAAAAAACCCACCTGTTTCCACCGAAAAACCTTTCAGGGGATCGTTTGCAACAGTTTGGCACCATTTCTGAGTGAATTGCAGAACGTCAGAAATTTTGAAGACATTGTGACCGCGCGGCTTAGGGATTTTTTAAAAAAAAGTTGTTCAGATGTCGAGGGCTAATTCTGTTTCCGATGATAAATACCCACCTGTTTCCACCGAAAAACCCTTCAGGGGATCGTTTGCAACAGTTTATCACCATCTTTGAATGAATTGCAGAACGTCAGTTTTTTACTGAAATTGTGACTGCGCGGCTTAGGGATTTTTTCAAAAAAAATTGTTCAGACGTCGAGGTCTAATTCTGTTTCCCATGATAAATTCCCACCTGTTTCCACCGAAAAACCCTTCAGGGGATCGTTTGCAACAGTTTGGCACCATTTCTGAGTGAATTGCAAAACGTCAGAAATTTTGCAGAAATTGTGACCGCGCGGCTTAGGGATTTTTTCAAAAAAAGTTGTTCAGACTTCGAGGGCTAACTCTGTTTCCCATGATAAATACCCACTTGTTTCCACCGAAAAACCCTTCAGCGGATTGTTTGCAACAGTTTGGCACCATTTCTGAGTGAATTGCAGAACTTCAGATTTTTGCAGAAATTGTGACCGCGCGGCTTAGGGATTTTTTCAAAAAAAGTTGTTCAGACGTCGAGGGCTAATTCTGTTTCCCATGATAAATACCCACCTGTTTGCACCGAAAAAGCCTTCAGGTTATCGTTTGCAACAGTTTAGCACCATCTTTGAATGAACTGCAGAACGTCAGATTTTTGAAGAAATTGTGACCGCGCGGCTTAGGGATTTTTTCAAAAAAAGTTGTTCAGATGTCGAGGGCTAATTCTGTTTCCGATGATAAATACCCACCTGTTTCCACCGAAAAACCTTTCAGGGGATCGTTTGCAACAGTTTGGCACCATTTCTGAGTGAATTGCAGAACGTCAGATTTTGGCTGAAATTGTGACCGCGCGGCTTAGGGATTTTTTCAAAAAAGGTTGTTCAGATGTAGAGGGCTAATTCTGATTCCCATGATAAATACCCACCTGTTTCCACCGAAAAACCCTTCAGGGGATCGTTTGCAACAGTTTAGCACCATCTTTGAATGAATTGCAGAACGTCTGTTTTTTGCTGAAATTGTGACCGTGAGGCTTAGGGATTTTTTCAAAAAAAGTTGTTCGGACCTCGAGGGCTAATTCTGTCTCCGATGATAAATACCCACCTGTTTCCACCGAAAAACCCTTCAGGGGATCGTTTGCAACAGTTTAGCACCATCTTTGAATGAATTGCAGAACGTCAGTTTTTTACTGAAATTGTGACCGCGCGGCTTAGGGATTTTTTCAAAAAAAATTGTTCAGACGTCGAGGTCTAATTCTGTTTCCCATGATAAATTCCCACCTGTTTCCACCGAAAATCCCTTCAGGGGATCGTTTGCAACAGTTTGGCACCATTTCTGAGTGAATTGCAAAACGTCAGAAATTTTGCAGAAATTGTGACCGCGCGGCTTAGGGATTTTTTCAAAAAAAGTTGTTCAGACTTCGAGGGCTAACTCTGTTTCCCATGATAAATACCCACTTGTTTCCACCGAAAAACCCTTCAGGGGATTGTTTGCAACAGTTTGGCACCATCTTTGAATGAACTGCAGAACGTCAGATTTTTGAAGAAATTGTGACCGCGCGGCTTAGGGATTTTTTCAAAAAAAGTTGTTCAGATGTCGAGGGCTAATTCTGTTTCCGATGATAAATACCCACCTGTTTCCACCGAAAAACCTTTCAGGGGATCGTTTGCAACAGTTTGGCACCATTTCTGAGTGAATTGCAGAACGTCAGATTTTGGCTGAAATTGTGACCGCGCGGCTTAGGGATTTTTTCAAAAAAGGTTGTTCAGACGTAGAGGGCTAATTCTGATTCCCATGATAAATACCCACCTGTTTCCACCGAAAAACCCTTCAGGGGATCGTTTGCAACTGTTTAGCACCATCTTTGAATGAATTGCAGAACGTCAGTTTTTTGCTGAAATTGTGACCGTGAGGCTTAGGGATTTTTTCAAAAAAAGTTGTTCGGACCTCGAGGGCTAATTCTGTCTCCGATGATAAATACCCACCTGTTTCCACCGAAAAACCCTTCAGGGGATCGTTTGCAACAGTTTAGCACCATCTTTGAATGAATTGCAGAACGTCAGTTTTTTACTGAAATTGTGACCGCGCGGCTTAGGGATTTTTTCAAAAAAAATTGTTCAGACGTCGAGGTCTAATTCTGTTTCCCATGATAAATTCCCACCTGTTTCCACCGAAAATCCCTTCAGGGGATCGTTTGCAACAGTTTGGCACCATTTCTGAGTGAATTGCAAAACGTCAGAAATTTTGCAGAAATTGTGACCGCGCGGCTTAGGGATTTTTTCAAAAAAAGTTGTTCAGACTTCGAGGGCTAACTCTGTTTCCCATGATAAATACCCACTTGTTTCCACCGAAAAACCCTTCAGGGGATTGTTTGCAACAGTTTGGCACCATTTCTGAGTGAATTGCAGAACTTCAGATTTTTGCAGAAATTGTGACCGCGCGGCTTAGGGATTTTTTCAAAAAAAGTTGTTCAGACGTCGAGGGCTAATTCTGTTTCCCATGATAAATACCCACCTGTTTCCACCCAAAAAGCCTTCAGGTTATCGTTTGCAACAGTTTAGCACCATCTTTGAATGAACTGCAGAACGTCAGATTTTTGCTGAAATTGTGACCGCGCGGCTTAGGGATTTTTTCAAAAAAAGTTGTTCAGATGTCGAGGGCTAATTCTGTTTCCGATGATAAATACCCACCTGTTTCCACCGAAAAACCTTTCAGGGGATCGTTTGCAACAGTTTGGCACCATTTCTGAGTGAATTGCAGAACGTCAGATTTTGGCTGAAATTGTGACCGCGCGGCTTAGGGATTTTTTCAAAAAAGGTTGTTCAGACGTAGAGGGCTAATTCTGATTCCCATGATAAATACCCACCTGTTTCCACCGAAAAAGCCTTCAGGGGATCGTTTGCAACAGTTTAGCACCATCTTTGAATGAATTGCAGAACGTCAGATTTTTGAAGAAATTGTGACCGCGCGGAATAGGGATTTTTTCAAAAAAAGTTGTTCAGATGTCGAAGGCTAATTCTGTTTCCGATGATAAATACCCACCTGTTTCCACCTAAAAACCCTTCAGGGGATCGTTTGCAACAGTTTAGCACCATCTTTGAATAAATTGCAGAACGTCAGTTTTTTACTGAAATTGTGACCGCGCGGCTTAGGGATTTTTTCAAAAAAAATTGTTCAGACGTCGAGGTCTAATTCTGTTTCCCATGATAAATACCCACTTGTTTCCACCGAAAAACCCTTCAGGGGATTGTTTGCAACAGTTTGGCACCATTTCTGAGTGAATTGCAGAACGTCAGAAATTTTGAAGAAATTGTGACCACGCGGCTTAGGGATTTTTTCAAAAAACGTTGTTCAGACGTCGAGGGCTAATTCTGTTTCCCATGATAAATACCCACCTGTTTGCACCGAAAAAGCCTTCAGGGAATCGTTTGCAACAGTTTAGCACCATCTTTGAATGAATTGCAGAACGTTAGATTTTTGAAGAAATTGTGACCGCGCGGCTTAGGGATTTTTTCAAAAAAAGTTGTTCAGACGTCGAGGGCTAATTCTGTTTCCGATGATAAATACCCACCTGTTTCCACCGAAAAACCTTTCAGGGGATCGTTTGCAACAGTTTGGCACCATTTCTGAGTGAATTGCAGAACGTCTGAAATTTTGAAGAAATTGTGACCGCGCGGCTTAGGGATTTTTTCAAAAAAAGTTGTTCAGACGTCGAGCGCTAATTCTGTTTCCGATGTTAAAAACCCACCTGTTTCCACCGAAAAACCTTTCAGGGGATCGTTTGCAACATTTTGGCACCATTTCTGAGTGAATTGCAGAACGTCAGAAATTTTGAAGACATTGTGACCGCGCGGCTTAGGGATTTTTTCAAAAAAAGTTTTTCAGGTGTCGAGGGCTAATTCTGTTTCCGATGATAAATACCCACCTGTTTCCACCGAAAAACCCTTCAGGGGATCGTTTGCAACAGTTTATCACCATCTTTGAATGAATTGCAGAACGTCAGTTTTTTACTGAAATTGTGACTGCGCGGCTTAGGGATTTTTTCAAAAAAAATTGTTCAGACGTCGAGGTCTAATTCTGTTTCCCATGATAAATTCCCACCTGTTTCCACCGAAAAACCCTTCAGGGGATCGTTTGCAACAGTTTGGCACCATTTCTGAGTGAATTGCAAAACGTCAGAAATTTTGCAGAAATTGTGACCGCGCGGCTTAGGGATTTTTTCAAAAAAAGTTGTTCAGACTTCGAGGGCTAACTCTGTTTCCCATGATAAATACCCACTTGTTTCCACCGAAAAACCCTTCAGGGGATTGTTTGCAACAGTTTGGCACCATTTCTGAGTGAATTGCAGAACTTCAGATTTTTGCAGAAATTGTGACCGCGCGGCTTAGGGATTTTTTCAAAAAAAGTTGTTCAGACGTCGAGGGCTAATTCTGTTTCCCATGATAAATACCCACCTGTTTCCACCGAAAAAGCCTTCAGTGGATCGTTTGCAACAGTTTAGCACCATCTTTGAATGAACTGCAGAACGTCAGATTTTTGCTGAAATTGTGACCGCGCGGCTTAGGGATTTTTTCAAAAAAAAGTTGTTCAGATGTCGAGGGCTAATTCTGTTTCCGATGATAAATACCCACCTGTTTCCACCGAAAAACCTTTCAGGGGATCGTTTGCAACAGTTTGGCACCATTTCTGAGTGAATTGCAGAACGTCAGATTTTGCCTGAAATTGTGACCGCGCGGCTTAGGGATTTTTTCAAAAAAAGTTGTTCAGACGTAGAGGGCTAATTCTTTTTCCCGTGATAAATACCCACCTGTTTCCACCGAAAAAGCCTTCAGGGGAATCGTTTGCAACAGTTTAGCACCATCTTTGAATGAATTGCAGAACGTCAGATTTTTGAAGAAATTGTGACCGCGCGGCTTAGGGATTTTTTCAAAAAAAGTTGTTCAGACGTCGAGGGCTAAATCTGTTTCCCATGATAAATACCCACCTGTTTTCACCGAAAAAGCCTTCATTGGATCGTTTGCAACAGTTTGGCACCATCTTTGAATGAATTGCAGAACGTCAGATTTTTGCTGAAATTGTGACCGCGCGGCTTAGGGATTTTTTCAAAAAAAGTTGTTCAGACGTCGAGGGCTAATTCTGTTTCCGATGATAAATACCCACCTGTTTCCACCAAAAAACCTTTCAGGGGATCGTTTGCAACAGTTTGGCACCATTTCTGAGTGAATTGCAGAACGTCAGAAATTTTGAAGAAATTGTGACCGCACGGCTTAGGGATTTTTTCAAAAAAAGTTGTTCAGACGTCGAGCGCTAATTCTGTTTCCGATGTTAAAAACCCACCTGTTTCCACCGAAAAGCCTTTCAGGGGATCGTTTGCAACATTTTGGCACCATTTCTGAGTGAAGTGCAGAACGTCAGAAATTTTGAAGACATTGTGACCGCGCGACTTAGGGATTTTTTCAAAAAAAGTTGTTCAGACGTCGAGCGCTAATTCTGTTTCCGATGTTAAAAACCCACCTGTTTCCACCGAAAAGCCTTTCAGGGGATCGTTTGCAACATTTTGGCACCATTTCTGAGTGAAGTGCAGAACGTCAGAAATTTTGAAGACATTGTGACCGTGCGGCTTAGGGATTTTTTCAAAAAAAGTTGTTCGGACCTCGAGGGCTAATTCTGTCTCCGATGATAAATACCCACCTGTTTCCATCGAAAAACCCTTCAGGGGATCGTTTGCAACAGTTTGGCACCATTTCTGAGTGAATTGCAGAACTTCAGATTTTTGCAGAAATTGTGACCGCGCGGCTTAGGGATTTTTTCAAAAAAAGTTGTTCAGACTTCGAGGGCTAATTCTGTTTCCCATGATAAATACACACCTGTTTCCACCGAAAAACCCTTCAGGGGATTGTTTGCAACAGTTTAGCACCATCTTTGAATGAATTGCAGAACGTCAGAAATTTTGAAGAAATTGTGACCGCGCGGCTTAGGGATTTTTTCAAAAAAAGTTTTTCAGGTGTCGAGGGCTAATTCTGTTTCCGATGATAAATACCCACCTGTTTCCACCGAAAAACCCTTCAGGGGATCGTTTGCAACAGTTTATCACCATCTTTGAATGAATTGCAGAACGTCAGTTTTTTACTGAAATTGTGACTGCGCGGCTTAGGGATTTTTTCAAAAAAAATTGTTCAGACGTCGAGGTCTAATTCTGTTTCCCATGATAAATTCCCACCTGTTTCCACCGAAAAACCCTTCAGGGGATCGTTTGCAACAGTTTGGCACCATTTCTGAGTGAATTGCAAAACGTCAGAAATTTTGCAGAAATTGTGACCGCGCGGCTTAGGGATTTTTTCAAAAAAAGTTGTTCAGACTTCGAGGGCTAACTCTGTTTCCCATGATAAATACCCACTTGTTTCCACCGAAAAACCCTTCAGGGGATTGTTTGCAACAGTTTGGCACCATTTCTGAGTGAATTGCAGAACTTCAGATTTTTGCAGAAATTGTGACCGCGCGGTTTAGGGATTTTTTCAAAAAAAGTTGTTCAGACGTCGAGGGCTAATTCTGTTTCCCATGATAAATACCCACCTGTTTCCACCGAAAAAGCCTTCAGTGGATCGTTTGCAACAGTTTAGCACCATCTTTGAATGAACTGCAGAACGTCAGATTTTTGCTGAAATTGTGACCGCGCGGCTTAGGGATTTTTTCAAAAAAAGTTGTTCAGACGTCGAGGGCTAATTCTGTTTCCGATGATAAATACCCACCTGTTTCCACCAAAAAACCTTTCAGGGGATCGTTTGCAACAGCTTGGCACCATTTCTGAGTGAATTGCAGAACGTCAGAAATTTTGAAGAAATTGTGACCGCGCGGCTTAGGGATTTTTTCAAAAAAAGTAGTTCAGACGTCGAGCGCTAATTCTGTTTCCGATGTTAAAAACCCACCTGTTTCCACCGAAAAGCCTTTCAGGGGATCGTTTGCAACATTTTGGCACCATTTCTGAGTGAAGTGCAGAACGTCAGAAATTTTGAAGACATTGTGACCGCGCGGCTTAGGGATTTTTTCAAAAAAAGTTGTTCAGATGTCGAGGGCTAATTCTGTTTCCGATGATAAATACCCACCTGTTTCCACCGAAAAACCCTTCAGGGGATCGTTTGCAACAGTTTAGCACCATCTTTGAATGAATTGCAGAACGTCAGTTTTTTGCTGAAATTGTGACCGTGCGGCTTCGGGATTTTTTCAAAAAAAGTTGTTCGGACCTCGAGGGCTAATTCTGTCTCCGATGATAAATACCCACCTGTTTCCATCGAAAAACCCTTCGGGGATCGTTTGCAACAGTTTGGCACCATTTCTGAGTGAATTGCAGAACTTCAGATTTTTGCAGAAATTGTGACCGCGCGGCTTAGGGATTTTTTCAAAAAAAGTTGTTCAGACTTCGAGGGCTAATTCTGTTTCCCATGATAAATACACACCTGTTTCCACCGAAAAACCCTTCAGGGGATTGTTTGCAACAGTTTAGCACCATCTTTGAATGAATTGCAGAACGTCAGAAATTTTGAAGAAATTGTGACCGCGCGGCTTAGGGATTTTTTCAAAAAAAGTTTTTCAGGTGTCGAGGGCTAATTCTGTTTCCGATGATAAATACCCACCTGTTTCCACCGAAAAACCCTTCAGGGGATAGTTTGCAACAGTTTATCACCATCTTTGAATGAATTGCAGAACGTCAGTTTTTTACTGAAATTGTGACTGCGCGGCTTAGGGATTTTTTCAAAAAAAATTGTTCAGACGTCGAGGTCTAATTCTGTTTCCCATGATAAATTCCCACCTGTTTCCACCGAAAAACCCTTCAGGGGATCGTTTGCAACAGTTTGGCACCATTTCTGAGTGAATTGCAAAACGTCAGAAATTTTGCAGAAATTGTGACCGCGCGGCTTAGGGATTTTTTCAAAAAAAGTTGTTCAGACTTCGAGGGCTAACTCTGTTTCCCATGATAAATACCCACTTGTTTCCACCGAAAAACCCTTCAGGGGATTGTTTGCAACAGTTTGGCACCATTTCTGAGTGAATTGCAGAACTTCAGATTTTTGCAGAAATTGTGACCGCGCGGTTTAGGGATTTTTCCAAAAAAAGTTGTTCAGACGTCGAGGGCTAATTCTGTTTCCCATGATAAATACCCACCTGTTTCCACCGAAAAAGCCTTCAGTGGATCGTTTGCAACAGTTTAGCACCATCTTTGAATGAACTGCAGAACGTCAGATTTTTGCTGAAATTGTGACCGCGCGGCTTAGGGATTTTTTCAAAAAAAGTTGTTCAGACGTCGAGGGCTAATTCTGTTTCCAATGATAAATACCCACCTGTTTCCACCAAAAAACCTTTCAGGGGATCGTTTGCAACAGCTTGGCACCATTTCTGAGTGAATTGCAGAACGTCAGAAATTTTGAAGAAATTGTGACCGCGCGGCTTAGGGATTTTTTCAAAAAAAGTAGTTCAGACGTCGAGCGCTAATTCTGTTTCCGATGTTAAAAACCCACCTGTTTCCACCGAAAAGCCTTTCAGGGGATCGTTTGCAACATTTTGGCACCATTTCTGAGTGAAGTGCAGAACGTCAGAAATTTTGAAGACATTGTGACCGCGCGGCTTAGGGATTTTTTCAAAAAAAGTTGTTCAGATGTCGAGGGCTAATTCTGTTTCCGATGATAAATACCCACCTGTTTCCACCGAAAAACCCTTCAGGGGATCGTTTGCAACAGTTTAGCACCATCTTTGAATGAATTGCAGAACGTCAGTTTTTTGCTGAAATTGTGACCGTGCGGCTTCGGGATTTTTTCAAAAAAAGTTGTTCGGACCTCGAGGGCTAATTCTGTCTCCGATGATAAATACCCACCTGTTTCCATCGAAAAACCCTTCAGGGGATCGTTTGCAACAGTTTGGCACCATTTCTGAGTGAATTGCAGAACTTCAGATTTTTGCAGAAATTGTGACCGCGCGGCTTAGGGATTTTTTCAAAAAAAGTTGTTCAGACTTCGAGGGCTAATTCTGTTTCCCATGATAAATACACACCTGTTTCCACCGAAAAACCCTTCAGGGGATTGTTTGCAACAGTTTAGCACCATCTTTGAATGAATTGCAGAACGTCAGAAATTTTGAAGAAATTGTGACCGCGCGGCTTAGGGATTTTTTCAAAAAAAGTTTTTCAGGTGTCGAGGGCTAATTCTGTTTCCGATGATAAATACCCACCTGTTTCCACCGAAAAACCCTTCAGGGGATAGTTTGCAACAGTTTATCACCATCTTTGAATGAATTGCAGAACGTCAGTTTTTTACTGAAATTGTGACTGCGCGGCTTAGGGATTTTTTCAAAAAAAATTGTTCAGACGTCGAGGTCTAATTCTGTTTCCCATGATAAATTCCCACCTGTTTCCACCGAAAAACCCTTCATGGGATCGTTTGCAACAGTTTGGCACCATTTCTGAGTGAATTGCAAAACGTCAGAAATTTTGCAGAAATTGTGACCGCGCGGCTTAGGGATTTTTTCAAAAAAAGTTGTTCAGACTTCGAGGGCTAACTCTGTTTCCCATGATAAATACCCACTTGTTTCCACCGAAAAACCCTTCAGGGGATTGTTTGCAACAGTTTGGCACCATTTCTGAGTGAATTGCAGAACTTCAGATTTTTGCAGAAATTGTGACCGCGCGGTTTAGGGATTTTTTCAAAAAAAGTTGTTCAGACGTCGAGGGCTAATTCTGTTTCCCATGATAAATACCCACCTGTTTCCACCGAAAAAGCCTTCAGTGGATCGTTTGCAACAGTTTAGCACCATCTTTGAATGAACTGCAGAACGTCAGATTTTTGCTGAAATTGTGACCGCGCGGCTTAGGGATTTTTTCAAAAAAAGTTGTTCAGACGTCGAGGGCTAATTCTGTTTCCGATGATAAATACCCACCTGTTTCCACCGAAAAACCTTTCAGGGGATCGTTTGCAACAGTTTGGCACCATTTCTGAGTGAATTGCAGAACGTCAGAAATTTTGAAGAAATTGTGACCGCGCGGCTTAGGGATTTTTTCAAAAAAAGGAGTTCAGACGTCGAGCGCTAATTCTGTTTCCGATGTTAAAAACCCACCTGTTTCCACCGAAAAGCCTTTCAGGGGATCGTTTGCAACATTTTGGCACCATTTCTGAGTGAAGTGCAGAACGTCAGAAATTTTGAAGACATTGTGACCGCGCGGCTTAGGGATTTTTTCAAAAAAAGTTGTTCAGATGTCGAGGGCTAATTCTGTTTCCGATGATAAATACCCACCTGTTTCCACCGAAAAACCCTTCAGGGGATCGTTTGCAACAGTTTAGCACCATCTTTGAATGAATTGCAGAACGTCAGTTTTTTGCTGAAATTGTGACCGTGCGGCTTCGGGATTTTTTCAAAAAAAGTTGTTCGGACCTCGAGGGCTAATTCTGTCTCCGATGATAAATACCCACCTGTTTCCATCGAAAAACCCTTCAGGGGATCGTTTGCAACAGTTTGGCACCATTTCTGAGTGAATTGCAGAACTTCAGATTTTTGCAGAAATTGTGACCGCGCGGCTTAGGGATTTTTTCAAAAAAAGTTGTTCAGACTTCGAGGGCTAATTCTGTTTCCCATGATAAATACACACCTGTTTCCACCGAAAAACCCTTCAGGGGATTGTTTGCAACAGTTTGACACCATTTCTGAGTGAATTGCAGAACGTCAGAAATTTTGAAGAAATTGTGACCGCGCGGCTTAGGGATTTTTTCAAAAAAAGTTGTTCAGACGTCGAGGGCTAATTTTGTTTCCGATGTTAAAAACCCACCTGTTTCCACCGAAAAACCTTTCAGGGGATCGTTTGCAACATTTTGGCACCATTTCTGAGTGAATTGCAGAACGTCAGAAATTTTGAAGACATTGTGACCGCGCGGCTTAGGGATTTTTTCAAATAAAGTTGTTCAGATGTCGAGGGCTAATTCTGTTTCCGATGATAAATACCCACCTGTTTCCACCGAAAAACCCTTCAGGGGATCGTTTGCAACAGTTTAGCACCATCTTTGAATGAATTGCAGAACGTCAGTTTTTTACTGAAATTGTGACTGCGCGGCTTAGGGATTTTTTCAAAAAAAATTGTTCAGAAGTCGAGGTCTAATTCTGTTTCCCATGATAAATTCCCACCTGTTTCCACCGAAAAACCCTTCAGGGGATCGTTTGCAACAGTTTGGCACCATTTCTGAGTGAATTGCAAAACGTCAGAAATTTTGCAGAAATTGTGACCGCGCGGCTTAGGGATTTTTTCAAAAAAAGTTGTTCAGACTTCGAGGGCTAACTCTGTTTCCCATGATAAATACCCACTTGTTTCCACCGAAAAACCCTTCAGGGGATTGTTTGCAACAGTTTGGCACCATTTCTGAGTGAATTGCAGAACTTCAGATTTTTGCAGAAATTGTGACCGCGCGGCTTAGGGATTTTTTCAAAAAAAGTTGTTCAGACGTCGAGGGCTAATTCTGTTTCCCATGATAAATACCCACCTGTTTCCACCGAAAAAGCCTTCAGTGGATCGTTTGCAACAGTTTAGCACCATCTTTGAATGAACTGCAGAACGTCAGATTTTTGCTGAAATTGTGACTGCGCGGCTTAGGGATTTTTTCAAAAAAAGTTGTTCAGAGGTCGAGGGCTAATTCTGTTTCCGATGATAAATACCCACCTGTTTCCACCGAAAAACCTTTCAGGGGATCGTTTGCAACAGTTTGGCACCATTTCTGAGTGAATTGCAGAACGTCAGATTTTGCCTGAAATTGTGACCGCGCGGCTTAGGGATTTTTTCAAAAAAAGTTGTTCAGACGTAGAGGGCTAATTCTGTTTCCCGTGATAAATACCCACCTGTTTCCACCGAAAAAGCCTTCAGGGGATCGTTTGCAACAGTTTAGCACCATCTTTGAATGAATTGCAGAACGTCCGATTTTTGAAGAAATTGTGACCGCGCGGCTTAGGGATTTTTTCAAAAAAAGTTGTTCAGACGTCGAGGGCTAAATCTGTTTCCCATGATAAATACCCACCTGTTTCCACCGAAAAAGCCTTCATTGGATCGTTTGCAACAGTTTGGCACCATCTTTGAATGAATTTCAGAACGTCAGATTTTTGCTGAAATTGTGACCGCGCGGCTTAGGGATTTTTTCAAAAAAAGTTGTTCAGACGTCGAGGGCTAATTCTGTTTCCGATGATAAATACCCACCTGTTTCCACCAAAAAACCTTTCAGGGGATCGTTTGCAACAGTTTGGCACCATTTCTGAGTGAATTGCAGAACGTCAGAAATTTTGAAGAAATTGTGACCGCGCGGCTTAGGGATTTTTTCAAAAAAAGTTGTTCAGACGTCGAGCGCTAATTCTGTTTCCGATGTTAAAAACCCACCTGTTTCCACCGAAAAGCCTTTCAGGGGATCGTTTGCAACATTTTGGCACCATTTCTGAGTGAAGTGCAGAACGTCAGAAATTTTGAAGACATTGTGACCGCGCGGCTTAGGGATTTTTTCAAAAAAAGTTGTTCAGATGTCGAGGGCTAATTCTGTTTCCGATGATAAATACCCACCTGTTTCCACCGAAAAACCCTTCAGGGGATCGTTTGCAACAGTTTAGCACCATCTTTGAATGAATTGCAGAACGTCAGTTTTTTGCTGAAATTGTGACCGTGCGGCTTAGGGATTTTTTCAAAAAAAGTTGTTCGGACCTCGAGGGCTAATTCTGTCTCCGATGATAAATACCCACCTGTTTCCATCGAAAAACCCTTCAGGGGATCGTTTGCAACAGTTTGGCACCATTTCTGAGTGAATTGCAGAACTTCAGATTTTTGCAGAAATTGTGACCGCGCGGCTTAGGGATTTTTTCAAAAAAAGTTGTTCAGACTTCGAGGGCTAATTCTGTTTCCCATGATAAATACACACCTGTTTCCACCGAAAAACCCTTCAGGGGATTGTTTGCAACAGTTTAGCACCATCTTTGAATGAATTGCAGAACGTCAGAAATTTTGAAGAAATTGTGACCGCGCGGCTTAGGGATTTTTTCAAAAAAAGTTTTTCAGGTGTCGAGGGCTAATTCTGTTTCCGATGATAAATACCCACCTGTTTCCACCGAAAAACCCTTCAGGGGATCGTTTGCAACAGTTTATCACCATCTTTGAATGAATTGCAGAACGTCAGTTTTTTACTGAAATTGTGACTGCGCGGCTTAGGGATTTTTTCAAAAAAAATTGTTCAGACGTCGAGGTCTAATTCTGTTTCCCATGATAAATTCCCACCTGTTTCCACCGAAAAACCCTTCAGGGGATCGTTTGCAACAGTTTGGCACCATTTCTGAGTGAATTGCAAAACGTCAGAAATTTTGCAGAAATTGTGACCGCGCGGCTTAGGGATTTTTTCAAAAAAAGTTGTTCAGACTTCGAGGGCTAACTCTGTTTCCCATGATAAATACCCACTTGTTTCCACCGAAAAACCCTTCAGGGGATTGTTTGCAACAGTTTGGCACCCTTTCTGAGTGAATTGCAGAACTTCAGATTTTTGCAGAAATTGTGACCGCGCGGTTTAGGGATTTTTTCAAAAAAAGTTGTTCAGACGTCGAGGGCTAATTCTGTTTCCGATGATAAATACCCACCTGTTTCCACCGAAAAAGCCTTCAGTGGATCGTTTGCAACAGTTTAGCACCATCTTTGAATGAACTGCAGAACGTCAGATTTTTGCTAAAATTGTGACCGCGCGGCTTAGGGATTTTTTCAAAAAAAGTTGTTCAGACGTCGAGGGCTAATTCTGTTTCCGATGATAAATACCCACCTGTTTCCACCAAAAAACCTTTCAGGGGATCGTTTGCAACAGTTTGGCACCATTTCTGAGTGAATTGCAGAACGTCAGAAATTTTGAAGAAATTGTGACCGCGCGGCTTAGGGATTTTTTCAAAAAAAGTTGTTCAGACGTCGAGCGCTAATTCTGTTTCCGATGTTAAAAACCCACCTGTTTCCACCGAAAAGCCTTTCAGGGGATCGTTTGCAACATTTTGGCACCATTTCTGAGTGAAGTGCAGAACGTCAGAAATTTTGAAGACATTGTGACCGCGCGGCTTAGGGATTTTTTCAAAAAAAGTTGTTCAGATGTCGAGGGCTAATTCTGTTTCCCATGATAAATACCCACCTGTTTCCACCGAAAAACCCTTCAGGGGATCGTTTGCAACAGTTTAGCACCATCTTTGAATGAATTGCAGAACGTCAGTTTTTTGCTGAAATTGTGACCGTGCGGCTTCGGGATTTTTTCAAAAAAAGTTGTTCGGACCTCGAGGGCTAATTCTGTCTCCGATGATAAATACCCACCTGTTTCCATCGAAAAACCCTTCAGGGGATCGTTTGCAACAGTTTGGCACCATTTCTGAGTGAATTGCAGAACTTCAGATTTTTGCAGAAATTGTGACCGCGCGGCTTAGGGATTTTTTCAAAAAAAGTTGTTCAGACTTCGAGGGCTAATTCTGTTTCCCATGATAAATACACACCTGTTTCCACCGAAAAACCCTTCAGGGGATTGTTTGCAACAGTTTGACACCATTTCTGAGTGAATTGCAGAACGTCAGAAATTTTGAAGAAATTGTGACCGCGCGGCTTAGGGATTTTTTCAAAAAAAGTTGTTCAGACGTCGAGGGCTAATTCTGTTTCCGATGTTAAAAACCCACCTGTTTCCACCGAAAAACCTTTCAGGGGATCGTTTGCAACATTTTGGCACCATTTCTGAGTGAATTGCAGAACGTCAGAAATTTTGAAGACATTGTGACCGCGCGGCTTAGGGATTTTTTCAAAAAAAGTTGTTCAGATGTCGAGGGCTAATTCTGTTTCCGATGATAAATACCCACCTGTTTCCACCGAAAAACCCTTCAGGGGATCGTTTGCAACAGTTTAGCACCATCTTTGAATGAATTGCAGAACGTCAGTTTTTTGCTGAAATTGTGACCGTGCGGCTTAGGGATTTTTTCAAAAAAAGTTGTTCGGACCTCGAGGGCTAATTCTGTCTCCGATGATAAATACCCACCTGTTTCCATCGAAAAACCCTTCAGGGGATCGTTTGCAACAGTTTGGCACCATTTCTGAGTGAATTGCAGAACTTCAGATTTTTGCAGAAATTGTGACCGCGCGGCTTAGGGATTTTTTCAAAAAAAGTTGTTCAGACTTCGAGGGCTAATTCTGTTTCCCATGATAAATACACACCTGTTTCCACCGAAAAACCCTTCAGGGGATTGTTTGCAACAGTTTGGCACCATTTCTGAGTGAATTGCAGAACGTCAGAAATTTTGAAGAAATTGTGACCGCGCGGCTTAGGGATTTTTTCAAAAAAAGTTGTTCAGACGTCGAGGGCTAATTCTGTTTCCGATGTTAAAAACCCACCTGTTTCCACCGAAAAACCTTTCAGGGGATCGTTTGCAACATTTTGGCACCATTTCTGAGTGAATTGCAGAACGTCAGAAATTTTGAAGACATTGTGACCGCGCGGCTTAGGGATTTTTTCAAAAAAAGTTGTTCAGATGTCGAGGGCTAATTCTGTTTCCGATGATAAATACCCACCTGTTTCCACCGAAAAACCCTTCAGGGGATCGTTTGCAACAGTTTAGCACCATCTTTGAATGAATTGCAGAACGTCAGTTTTTTGCTGAAATTGTGACCGTGCGGCTTAGGGATTTTTTCAAAAAAAGTTGTTCGGACCTCGAGGGCTAATTCTGTCTCCGATGATAAATACCCACCTGTTTCCATCGAAAAACCCTTCAGGGGATCGTTTGCAACAGTTTGGCACCATTTCTGAGTGAATTGCAGAACTTCAGATTTTTGCAGAAATTGTGACCGCGCGGCTTAGGGATTTTTTCAAAAAAAGTTGTTCAGACTTCGAGGGCTAATTCTGTTTCCCATGATAAATACACACCTGTTTCCACCGAAAAACCCTTCAGGGGATTGTTTGCAACAGTTTGGCACCATTTCTGAGTGAATTGCAGAACGTCAGAAATTTTGAAGAAATTGTGACCGCGCGGCTTAGGGATTTTTTCAAAAAAAGTTGTTCAGACGTCGAGGGCTAATTCTGTTTCCGATGTTAAAAACCCACCTGTTTCCACCGAAAAACCTTTCAGGGGATCGTTTGCAACATTTTGGCACCATTTCTGAGTGAATTGCAGAACGTCAGAAATTTTGAAGACATTGTGACCGCGCGGCTTAGGGATTTTTTCAAAAAAAGTTGTTCAGATGTCGAGGGCTAATTCTGTTTCCGATGATAAATACCCACCTGTTTCCACCGAAAAACCCTTCAGGGGATCGTTTGCAACAGTTTAGCACCATCTTTGAATGAATTGCAGAACGTCAGTTTTTTGCTGAAATTGTGACCGTGCGGCTTAGGGATTTTTTCAAAAAAAGTTGTTCGGACCTCGAGGGCTAATTCTGTCTCCGATGATAAATACCCACCTGTTTCCATCGAAAAACCCTTCAGGGGATCGTTTGCAACAGTTTGGCACCATTTCTGAGTGAATTGCAGAACTTCAGATTTTTGCAGAAATTGTGACCGCGCGGCTTAGGGATTTTTTCAAAAAAAGTTGTTCAGACTTCGAGGGCTAATTCTGTTTCCCATGATAAATACACACCTGTTTCCACCGAAAAACCCTTCAGGGGATTGTTTGCAACAGTTTGGCACCATTTCTGAGTGAATTGCAGAACGTCAGTTTTTTGCTGAAATTGTGACCGCGCGGCTTAGGGATTTTTTCAAAAAAAGTTGTTCAGACGTCGAGGTCTAATTCTGTTTCCCATGATAAATTCCCACCTGTTTCCACCGAAAAACCCTTCAGGGGATCGTTTGCAACAGTTTGGCACCATTTCTGAGTGAATTGCAAAACGTCAGAAATTTTGAAGAAATTGTGACCGCGCGGCTTAGGGATTTTTTCAAAAAAAGTTGTTCGGACCTCGAGGGCTAATTCTGTCTCCGATGATAAATACCCACCTGTTTCCACCGAAAAACCCTTCAGGGGATCGTTTGCAACAGTTTGGCACCATTTCTGAGTGAATTGCAGAACTTCAGATTTTTGCAGAAATTGTGACCGCGCGGCTTAGGGATTTTTTCAAAAAAAGTTGTTCAGACTTCGAGGGCTAACTCTGTTTCCCATGATAAATACCCACTTGTTTCCACCGAAAAACCCTTCAGGGGATTATTTGCAACAGTTTGGCACCATTTCTGAGTGAATTGCAGAAGGTCAGAAATTTTGAAGAAATTGTGACCGCGCGGCTTAGGGATTTTTTCAAAAAACGTTGTTTAGACGTCGAGGGCTAATTCTGTTTCCGATGATAAATACCCTCCTGTTTCCACCGAAAAACCCTTCAGGGGATCGTTTGCAACAGTTTAGCACCATCTTTGAATGAATTGCAGAACGTCAGTTTTTTGCTGAAATTGTGACCGCGCGGCTTAGGGATTTTTTCAAAAAAAAATTGTTCAGACGTTGAGGTCTAATTCTGTTTCCCATGATAAATTCCAACCTGTTTCCACCGAAAAACCTTTCAGGGGATCGTTTGCAACAGTTTGGCACCATTTCTGAGTGAATTGCAGAACGTCAGATTTTGGCTGAAATTGTGACCGCGCGGCTTAGGGATTTTTTCAAAAAAAGTTGTTCAGACGTAGAGGGCTAATTCTGTTTCCCATGATAAATACCCACCTGTTTCCACCGAAACAGCCTTCAGGGGATCGTTTGCAACAGTTTAGCACCATCTTTGAATGAATTGCAGAACGTCAGATTTTTGAAGAAATTGTGACTGCGCGGCTTAGGGATTTTTTCAAAAAAAGTTGTTCAGATGTCGAGGGCTAATTCTGTTTCCCATGATAAATACCCACCTGTTTCCACCGAAAAACCCTTCAGGGGATTGTTTGCAACAGTTTGGCACCATTTCTGAGTGAATTGCAGAACGTCAGAAATTTTGAAGAAATTGTGACCGCGCGGCTTAGGGATTTTTTCAAAAAAAGTTGTTCAGACGTCGAGGGCTAATTCTGTTTCCCATGATAAATACCCACCTGTTTCCACCGAAAAAGCCTTCAGGGGATCGTTTGCAACAGTTTAGCACCATCTTTGAATGAATTGCAGAACGTCAGATTTTTGAAGAAATTGTGACCGCGCGGCTTACGGATTTTTTCAAAAAAATTGTTCAGATGTCGAGGGCTAATTCTGTTTCCGATGATAAATACCCACCTGTTTCCACCGAAAAACCCTTCAGGGGATCGTTTGCAACAGTTTAGACCATCTTTGAATAAATTGCAGAACGTCAGTTTTTTACTGAAATTGTGACCGCGCGGCTTAGGGATTTTTTCAAAAAAAATTGTTCAGACGTCGAGGTCTAATTCTGTTTCCCATGATAAATTCCCACCTGTTTCCACCAAAAAACCCTTTAGGGGATCGTTTGCAACAGTTTGGCACCATTTCTGAGTGAATTGCAAAACGTCAGAAATTTTGAAGAAATTGTGACCGCGCGGCTTAGGGATTTTTTCAAAAAAAGTTGTTCGGACCTCGAGGGCTAATTCTGTCTCCGATGATAAATACCCACCTGTTTCCACCGAAAAACCCTTCAGGGGATCGTTTGCAACAGTTTGGCACCATTTCTGAGTGAATTGCAGAACTTCAGATTTTTGCAGAAATTGTGACCGCGCGCCTTAGGGATTTTTTCAAAAAAAGTTGTTCAGACTTCGAGGGCTAACTCTGTTTCCCATGATAAATACCCACTTGTTTCCACCGAAAAACCCTTCAGGGGATTATTTGCAACAGTTTGGCACCATTTCTGAGTGAATTGCAGAAGGTCAGAAATTTTGAAGAAATTGTGACCGCGCGGCTTAGGGATTTTTTCAAAAAAACGTTGTTTAGACGTCGAGGGCTAATTCTGTTTCCGATGATAAATACCCTCCTGTTTCCACCGAAAAACCCTTCAGGGGATCGTTTGCAACAGTTTAGCACCATCTTTGAATGAATTGCAGAACGTCAGTTTTTTGCTGAAATTGTGACCGCGCGGCTTAGGGATTTTTTCAAAAAAAAATTGTTCAGACGTTGAGGTCTAATTCTGTTTCCCATGATAAATTCCAACCTGTTTCCACCGAAAAACCTTTCAGGGGATCGTTTGCAACAGTTTGGCACCATTTCTGAGTGAATTGCAGAACGTCAGATTTTGGCTGAAATTGTGACCGCACGGCTTAGGGATTTTTTCAAAAAAAGTTGTTCAGACGTAGAGGGCTAATTCTGTTTCCCATGATAAATACCCACCTGTTTCCACCGAAACAGCCTTCGGGGGATCGTTTGCAACAGTTTAGCACCATCTTTGAATGAATTGCAGAACGTCAGATTTTTGAAGAAATTGTGACCGCGCGGCTTACGGATTTTTTCAAAAAAAGTTGTTCAGACGTCGAGCGCTAATTCTGTTTCCGATGTTAAAAACCCACCTGTTTCCACCGAAAAACCTTTCAGGGGATAGTTTGCAACATTTTGGCACCATTTCTGAGTGAATTGCAGAACGTCAGAAATTTTGAAGACATTGTGACCGCGCGGCTTAGGGATTTTTTCAAAAAAAGTTGTTCAGATGTCGAGGGCTAATTCTGTTTCCGATGATAAATACCCACCTGTTTCCACCGAAAAACCCTTCAGGGGATTGTTTGCAACAGTTTGGCACCATTTCTGAGTGAATTGCAGAACGTCAGAAATTTTGAAGAAATTGTGACCGCGCGGCTTAGGGATTTTTTCAAAAAAAGTTGTTCAGACGTCGAGGGCTAATTCTGTTTCCCATGATAAATACCCACCTGTTTCCACCGAAAAAGCCTTCGGGGGATCGTTTGCAACAGTTTAGCACCATCTTTGAATGAATTGCAGAACGTCAGATTTTTGAAGAAATTGTGACCGCGCGGCTTACGGATTTTTTCAAAAAAAGTTGTTCAGATGTCGAGGGCTAATTCTGTTTCCGATGATAAATACCCACCTGTTTCCACCGAAAAACCCTTCAGGGGATCGTTTGCAACAGTTTAGACCATCTTTGAATAAATTGCAGAACGTCAGTTTTTTACTGAAATTGTGACCGCGCGGCTTAGGGATTTTTTCAAAAAAAATTGTTCAGACGTCGAGGTCTAATTCTGTTTCCCATGATAAATTCCCACCTGTTTCCACCGAAAAACCCTTTAGGGGATCGTTTGCAACAGTTTGGCACCATTTCTGAGTGAATTGCAAAGCGTCAGAAATTTTGAAGAAATTGTGACCGCGCGGCTTAGGGATTTTTTCAAAAAAAGTTGTTCGGACCTCGAGGGCTAATTCTGTCTCCGATGATAAATACCCACCTGTTTCCACCGAAAAACCCTTCAGGGGATCGTTTGCAACAGTTTGGCACCATTTCTGAGTGAATTGCAGAACTTCAGATTTTTGCAGAAATTGTGACCGCGCGGCTTAGGGATTTTTTCAAAAAAAGTTTTTCGGACTTCGAGGGCTAACTCTGTTTCCCATGATAAATACCCACTTGTTTCCACCGAAAAACCCTTCAGGGGATTGTTTGCAACAGTTTGGCACCATTTCTGAGTGAATTGCAGAACCTCAGAAATTTTGAAGAAATTGTGACCGCGCGGCTTAGGGATTTTTTCAAAAAACGTTGTTTAGACGTCGAGGGCTAATTCTGTTTCCGATGATAAATACCCTCCTGTTTCCACCGAAAAACCCTTCAGGGGATCGTTTGCAACAGTTTAGCACCATCTTTGAATGAATTGCAGAACGTCAGTTTTTTGCTGAAATTGTGACCGCGCGGCTTAGGGATTTTTTCAAAAAAAAATTGTTCAGACGTTGAGGTCTAATTCTGTTTCCCATGATAAATTCCCACCTGTTTCCACCGAAAAACCTTTCAGGGGATCGTTTGCAACAGTTTGGCACCATTTCTGAGTGAATTACAGAACGTCAGATTTTGGCTGAAATTGTGACCGCGCGGCTTAGGGATTTTTTCAAAAAAAGTTGTTCAGACGTAGAGGGCTAATTCTGTTTCCCATGATAAATACCCACCTGTTTCCACCGAAACAGCCTTCAGGGGATCGTTTGCAACAGTTTAGCACCATTTCTGAGTGAATTGCAAAACGTCAGAAATTTTGAAGAAATTGTGACCGCGCGGCTTAGGGATTTTTTCAAAAAAAGTTGTTCGGACCTCGAGGGCTAATTCTGTCTCCGATGATAAATACCCACCTGTTTCCACCGAAAAACCCTTCAGGGGATCGTTTGCAACAGTTTGGCACCATTTCTGAGTGAATTGCAGAACTTCAGATTTTTGCAGAAATTGTGACCGCGCGCCTTAGGGATTTTTTCAAAAAAAGTTGTTCAGACTTCGAGGGCTAACTCTGTTTCCCATGATAAATACCCACTTGTTTCCACCGAAAAACCCTTCAGGGGATTATTTGCAACAGTTTGGCACCATTTCTGAGTGAATTGCAGAAGGTCAGAAATTTTGAAGAAATTGTGACCGCGCGGCTTAGGGATTTTTTCAAAAAACGTTGTTTAGACGTCGAGGGCTAATTCTGTTTCCGATGATAAATACCCTCCTGTTTCCACCGAAAAACCCTTCAGGGGATCGTTTGCAACAGTTTAGCACCATCTTTGAATGAATTGCAGAACGTCAGTTTTTTGCTGAAATTGTGACCGCGCGGCTTAGGGATTTTTTCAAAAAAAAATTGTTCAGACGTTGAGGTCTAATTCAGTTTCCCATGATAAATTCCAACCTGTTTCCACCGAAAAACCTTTCAGGGGATCGTTTGCAACAGTTTGGCACCATTTCTGAGTGAATTGCAGAACGTCAGATTTTGGCTGAAATTGTGACCGCGCGGCTTAGGGATTTTTTCAAAAAAAGTTGTTCAGACATAGAGGGCTAATTCTGTTTCCCATGATAAATACCCACCTGTTTCCACCGAAACAGCCTTCAGGGGATCGTTTGCAACAGTTTAGCACCATCTTTGAATGAATTGCAGAACGTCAGATTTTTGAAGAAATTGTGACTGCGCGGCTTAGGGATTTTTTCAAAAAAAGTTGTTCAGACGTCGAGGGCTAATTCTGTTTCCGATGATAAATACCCACCTGTTTCCACCGAAAAACCTTTCAGGGGATCGTTTGCAACAGTTTGGCACCATTTCTGTGTGAATTGCAGAACGTCAGAAATTTTGAAGAAATTGTGACCGCGCGGCTTAGGGATTTTTTCAAAAAAAGTTGTTCAGACGTCGAGCGCTAATTCTGTTTCCGATGTTAAAAACCCACCTGTTTCCACCGAAAAACCTTTCAGGGGATCGTTTGCAACATTTTGGCACCATTTCTGAGTGAATTGCAGAACGTCAGAAATTTTGAAGACATTGTGACCGCGCGGCTTAGGGATTTTTTCAAAAAAAGTTGTTCAGATGTCGAGGGCTAATTCTGTTTCCGATGATAAATACCCACCTGTTTCCACCGAAAAACCCTTCAGGGGATTGTTTGCAACAGTTTGGCACCATTTCTGAGTGAATTGCAGAACGTCAGAAATTTTGAAGAAATTGTGACCGCGCGGCTTAGGGATTTTTTCAAAAAAAGTTGTTCAGACGTCGAGGGCTAATTCTGTTTCCCATGATAAATACCCACCTGTTTCCACCGAAAAAGCCTTCAGGGGATCGTTTGCAACAGTTTAGCACCATCTTTGAATGAATTGCAGAACGTCAGATTTTTGAAGAAATTGTGACCGCGCGGCTTACGGATTTTTTCAAAAAAAGTTGTTCAGATGTCGAGGGCTAATTCTGTTTCCGATGATAAATACCCACCTGTTTCCACCGAAAAACCCTTCAGGGGATCGTTTGCAACAGTTTAGACCATCTTTGAATAAATTGCAGAACGTCAGTTTTTTACTGAAATTGTGACCGCGCGGCTTAGGGATTTTTTCAAAAAAAATTGTTCAGACGTCGAGGTCTAATTCTGTTTCCCATGATAAATTCCCACCTGTTTCCACCGAAAAACCCTTTAGGGGATCGTTTGCAACAGTTTGGCACCATTTCTGAGTGAATTGCAAAACGTCAGAAATTTTGAAGAAATTGTGACCGCGCGGCTTAGGGATTTTTTCAAAAAAAGTTGTTCGGACCTCGAGGGCTAATTCTGTCTCCGATGATAAATACCCACCTGTTTCCACCGAAAAACCCTTCAGGGGATCGTTTGCAACAGTTTGGCACCATTTCTGAGTGAATTGCAGAACTTCAGATTTTTGCAGAAATTGTGACCGCGCGGCTTAGGGATTTTTTCAAAAAAAGTTGTTCAGACTTCGAGGGCTAACTCTGTTTCCCATGATAAATACCCACTTGTTTCCACCGAAAAACCCTTCAGGGGATTTTTTGCAACAGTTTGGCACCATTTCTGAGTAAATTGCAGAACCTCAGAAATTTTGAAGAAATTGTGACCGCGCGGCTTAGGGATTTTTTCAAAAAACGTTGTTTAGACGTCGAGGGCTAATTCTGTTTCCGATGATAAATACCCTCCTGTTTCCACCGAAAAACCCTTCAGGGGATCGTTTGCAACAGTTTAGCACCATCTTTGAATGAATTGCAGAACGTCAGTTTTTTGCTGAAATTGTGACCGCGCGGCTTAGGGATTTTTTCAAAAAAAAATTGTTCAGACGTTGAGGTCTAATTCTGTTTCCCATGATAAATTCCCACCTGTTTCCACCGAAAAACCTTTCAGGGGATCGTTTGCAACAGTTTGGCACCATTTCTGAGTGAATTGCAGAACGTCAGATTTTGGCTGAAATTGTGACCGCGCGGCTTAGGGATTTTTTCAAAAAAAGTTGTTCAGACGTAGAGGGCTAATTCTGTTTCCCATGATAAATTCCCACCTGTTTCCACCGAAAAACCCTTTAGGGGATCGTTTGCAACAGTTTGGCACCATTTCTGAGTGAATTGCAAAACGTCAGAAATTTTGAAGAAATTGTGACGGCGCAGCTTAGGGATTTTTTCAAAAAAAGTTGTTCGGACCTCGAGGGCTAATTCTGTCTCCGATGATAAATACCCACCTGTTTCCACCGAAAAACCCTTCAGGGGATCGTTTGCAACAGTTTGGCACCATTTCTGAGTGAATTGCAGAACTTCAGATTTTTGCAGAAATTGTGACCGCGCGGCTTAGGGATTTTTTCAAAAAAAGTTGTTTAGACGTCGAGGGCTAATTCTGTTTCCGATGATAAAAACCCTCCTGTTTCCACCGAAAAACCCTTCAGGGGATCGTTTGCAACAGTTTAGCACCATCTTTGAATGAATTGCAGAACGTCAGTTTTTTGCTGAAATTGTGACCGCGCGGCTTAGGGATTTTTTCAAAAAAAAATTGTTCAGACGTTGAGGTCTAATTCTGTTTCCCATGATAAATTCCCACCTGTTTCCACCGAAAAACCTTTCAGGGGATCGTTTGCAACAATTTGGCACCATTTCTGAGTGAATTGCAGAATGTCAGATTTTGGCTGAAATTGTGACCGCGCGGCTTAGGGATTTTTTCAAAAAAAGTTGTTCAGACGTAGAGGGCTAATTCTGTTTCCCATGATAAATACCCACCTGTTTCCACCGAAACAGCCTTCAGGGGATCGTTTGCAACAGTTTAGCACCATCTTTGAATGAATTGCAGAACGTCAGATTTTTGAAGAAATTGTGACTGCGCGGCTTAGGGATTTTTTCAAAAAAAGTTGTTCAGACTTCGAGGGCTAATTCTGTTTCCGATGATAAATACCCACCTGTTTCCACCGAAAAACCTTTCAGGGGATCGTTTGCAACATTTTGGCACCATTTCTGAGTGAATTGCAGAACGTCAGAAATTTTGAAGAAATTGTGACCGCGCGGCTTAGGGATTTTTTCAAAAAAAGTTGTTCAGACGTCGAGCGCTAATTCTGTTTCCGATGTTAAAAACCCACTTGTTTCCACCGAAAAACCCTTCAGGGGATTATTTGCAACAGTTTGGCACCATTTCTGAGTGAATTGCAGAAGGTCAGAAATTTTGAAGAAATTGTGACCGCGCGGCTTAGGGATTTTTTAAAAAAAAAAATGTTCAGACGTTGAGGTCTAATTCTGTTTCCCATGATAAATTCCAACCTGTTTCCACCGAAAAACCTTTCAGGGGATCGTTTGCAACAGTTTGGCACCATTTCTGAGTGAATTGCAGAACGTCAGATTTTGGCTGAAATTGTGACCGCGCGGCTTAGGGATTTTTTCAAAAAAAGTTGTTCAGACGTAGAGGGCTAATTCTGTTTCCCATGATAAATACCCACCTGTTTCCACCGAAACAGCCTTCAGGGGATCGTTTGCAACAGTTTAGCACCATCTTTGAATGAATTGCAGAACGTCAGATTTTTGAAGAAATTGTGACTGCGCGGCTTAGGGATTTTTTCAAAAAAAGTTGTTCAGACGTCGAGGGCTAATTCTGTTTCCGATGATAAATACCCACCTGTTTCCACCGAAAAACCTTTCAGGGGATCGTTTGCAACAGTTTGGCACCATTTCTGAGTGAATTGCAGAACGTCAGAAATTTTGAAGAAATTGTGACCGCGCGGCTTAGGGATTTTTTCAAAAAAAGTTGTTCAGACGTCGAGCGCTAATTCTGTTTCCGATGTTAAAAACCCACCTGTTTCCACCGAAAAACCTTTCAGGGGATCGTTTGCAACATTTTGGCACCATTTCTGAGTGAATTGCAGAACGTCAGAAATTTTGAAGACATTGTGACCGCGCGGCTTAGGGATTTTTTCAAAAAAAGTTGTTCAGATGTCGAGGGCTAATTCTGTTTCCGATGATAAATACCCACCTGTTTCCACCGAAAAACCCTTCAGGGGATTGTTTGCAACAGTTTGGCACCATTTCTGAGTGAATTGCAGAACGTCAGAAATTTTGAAGAAATTGTGACCGCGCGGCTTAGGGATTTTTTCAAAAAAAGTTGTTCAGACGTCGAGGGCTAATTCTGTTTCCCATGATAAATACCCACCTGTTTCCACCGAAAAAGCCTTCAGGGGATCGTTTGCAACAGTTTAGCACCATCTTTGAATGAATTGCAGAACGTCAGATTTTTGAAGAAATTGTGACCGCGCGGCTTACGGATTTTTTCAAAAAAAGTTGTTCAGATGTCGAGGGCTAATTCTGTTTCCGATGATAAATACCCACCTGTTTCCACCGAAAAACCCTTCAGGGGATCGTTTGCAACAGTTTAGACCATCTTTGAATAAATTGCAGAACGTCAGTTTTTTACTGAAATTGTGACCGCGCGGCTTAGGGATTTTTTCAAAAAAAATTGTTCAGACGTCGAGGTCTAATTCTGTTTCCCATGATAAATTCCCACCTGTTTCCACCGAAAAACCCTTTAGGGGATCGTTTGCAACAGTTTGGCACCATTTCTGAGTGAATTGCAAAACGTCAGAAATTTTGAAGAAATTGTGACCGCGCGGCTTAGGGATTTTTTCAAAAAAAGTTGTTCGGACCTCGAGGGCTAATTCTGTCTCCGATGATAAATACCCACCTGTTTCCACCGAAAAACCCTTCAGGGGATCGTTTGCAACAGTTTGGCACCATTTCTGAGTGAATTGCAGAACTTCAGATTTTTGCAGAAATTGTGACCGCGCGGCTTAGGGATTTTTTCAAAAAAAGTTGTTCAGACTTCGAGGGCTAACTCTGTTTCCCATGATAAATACCCACTTGTTTCCACCGAAAAACCCTTCAGGGGATTGTTTGCAACAGTTTGGCACCATTTCTGAGTAAATTGCAGAACCTCAGAAATTTTGAAGAAATTGTGACCGCGCGGCTTAGGGATTTTTTCAAAAAACGTTGTTTAGACGTCGAGGGCTAATTCTGTTTCCGATGATAAATACCCTCCTGTTTCCACCGAAAAACCCTTCAGGGGATCGTTTGCAACAGTTTAGCACCACCTTTGAATGAATTGCAGAACGTCAGTTTTTTGCTGAAATTGTGACCGCGCGGCTTAGGGATTTTTTCAAAAAAAAATTGTTCAGACGTTGAGGTCTAATTCTGTTTCCCATGATAAATTCCCACCTGTTTCCACCGAAAAACCTTTCAGGGGATCGTTTGCAACAGTTTGGCACCATTTCTGAGTGAATTGCAGAACGTCAGATTTTGGCTGAAATTGTGACCGCGCGGCTTAGGGATTTTTTCAAAAAAAGTTGTTCAGACGTAGAGGGCTAATTCTGTTTCCCATGATAAATACCCACCTGTTTCCACCGAAACAGCCTTCAGGGGATCGTTTGCAACAGTTTAGCACCATCTTTGAATGAATTGCAGAACGTCAGATTTTTGAAGAAATTGTGACTGCGCGGCTTAGGGATTTTTTCAAAAAAAGTTGTTCAGACGTCGAGGGCTAATTCTGTTTCCGATGATAAATACCCACCTGTTTCCACCGAAAAACCTTTCAGGGGATCGTTTGCAACAGTTTGGCACCATTTCTGAGTGAATTGCAGAACGTCAGAAATTTTGAAGAAATTGTGACCGCGCGGCTTAGGGATTTTTTCAAAAAAAGTTGTTCAGACGTCGAGCGCTAATTCTGTTTCCGATGTTAAAAACCCACCTGTTTCCACCGAAAAACCTTTCAGGGGATCGTTTGCAACATTTTGGCACCATTTCTGAGTGAATTGCAGAACGTCAGAAATTTTGAAGACATTGTGACCGCGCGGCTTAGGGATTTTTTCAAAAAAAGTTGTTCAGATGTCGAGGGCTAATTCTGTTTCCGATGATAAATACCCACCTGTTTCCACCGAAAAACCCTTCAGGGGATTGTTTGCAACAGTTTGGCACCATTTCTGAGTGAATTGCAGAACGTCAGAAATTTTGAAGAAATTGTGACCGCGCGGCTTAGGGATTTTTTCAAAAAAAGTTGTTCAGACGTCGAGGGCTAATTCTGTTTCCCATGATAAATACCCACCTGTTTCCACCGAAAAAGCCTTCAGGGGATCGTTTGCAACAGTTTAGCACCATCTTTGAATGAATTGCAGAACGTCAGATTTTTGAAGAAATTGTGACCGCGCGGCTTACGGATTTTTTCAAAAAAAGTTGTTCAGATGTCGAGGGCTAATTCTGTTTCCGATGATAAATACCCACCTGTTTCCACCGAAAAACCCTTCAGGGGATCGTTTGCAACAGTTTAGACCATCTTTGAATAAATTGCAGAACGTCAGTTTTTTACTGAAATTGTGACCGCGCGGCTTAGGGATTTTTTCAAAAAAAATTGTTCAGACGTCGAGGTCTAATTCTGTTTCCCATGATAAATTCCCACCTGTTTCCACCGAAAAACCCTTTAGGGGATCGTTTGCAACAGTTTGGCACCATTTCTGAGTGAATTGCAAAACGTCAGAAATTTTGAAGAAATTGTGACCGCGCGGCTTAGGGATTTTTTCAAAAAAAGTTGTTCGGACCTCGAGGGCTAATTCTGTCTCCGATGATAAATACCCACCTGTTTCCACCGAAAAACCCTTCAGGGGATCGTTTGCAACAGTTTGGCACCATTTCTGAGTGAATTGCAGAACTTCAGATTTTTGCAGAAATTGTGACCGCGCGGCTTAGGGATTTTTTCAAAAAAAGTTGTTCAGACTTCGAGGGCTAACTCTGTTTCCCATGATAAATACCCACTTGTTTCCACCGAAAAACCCTTCAGGGGATTGTTTGCAACAGTTTGGCACCATTTCTGAGTAAATTGCAGAACCTCAGAAATTTTGAAGAAATTGTGACCGCGCGGCTTAGGGATTTTTTCAAAAAACGTTGTTTAGACGTCGAGGGCTAATTCTGTTTCCGATGATAAATACCCTCCTGTTTCCACCGAAAAACCCTTCAGGGGATCGTTTGCAACAGTTTAGCACCACCTTTGAATGAATTGCAGAACGTCAGTTTTTTGCTGAAATTGTGACCGCGCGGCTTAGGGATTTTTTCAAAAAAAAATTGTTCAGACGTTGAGGTCTAATTCTGTTTCCCATGATAAATTCCCACCTGTTTCCACCGAAAAACCTTTCAGGGGATCGTTTGCAACAGTTTGGCACCATTTCTGAGTGAATTGCAGAACGTCAGATTTTGGCTGAAATTGTGACCGCGCGGCTTAGGGATTTTTTCAAAAAAAGTTGTTCAGACGTAGAGGGCTAATTCTGTTTCCCATGATAAATACCCACCTGTTTCCACCGAAACAGCCTTCAGGGGATCGTTTGCAACAGTTTAGCACCATCTTTGAATGAATTGCAGGACGTCAGATTTTTGAAGAAATTGTGACTGCGCGGCTTAGGGATTTTTTCAAAAAAAGTTGTTCAGACGTCGAGCGCTAATTCTGTTTCCGATGTTAAAAACCCACCTGTTTCCACCGAAAAACCTTTCAGGGGATCGTTTGCAACATTTTGGCACCATTTCTGAGTGAATTGCAGAACGTCAGAAATTTTGAAGACATTGTGACCGCGCGGCTTAGGGATTTTTTCAAAAAAAGTTGTTCAGATGTCGAGGGCTAATTCTGTTTCCGATGATAAATACCCACCTGTTTCCACCGAAAAACCCTTCAGGGGATCGTTTGCAACAGTTTAGACCATCTTTGAATAAATTGCAGAACGTCAGTTTTTTACTGAAATTGTGACCGCGCGGCTTAGGGATTTTTTCAAAAAAAATTGTTCAGACGTCGAGGTCTAATTCTGTTTCCCATGATAAATTCCCACCTGTTTCCACCGAAAAACCCTTTAGGGGATCGTTTGCAACAGTTTGGCACCATTTCTGAGTGAATTGCAAAACGTCAGAAATTTTGAAGAAATTGTGACGGCGCAGCTTAGGGATTTTTTCAAAAAAAGTTGTTCGGACCTCGAGGGCTAATTCTGTCTCCGATGATAAATACCCACCTGTTTCCACCGAAAAACCCTTCAGGGGATCGTTTGCAACAGTTTGGCACCATTTCTGAGTGAATTGCAGAACTTCAGATTTTTGCAGAAATTGTGACCGCGCGGCTTAGGGATTTTTTCAAAAAAAGTTGTTCAGACTTCGAGGGCTAACTCTGTTTCCCATGATAAATACCCACTTGTTTCCACCGAAAAACCCTTCAGGGGATTGTTTGCAACAGTTTGGCACCATTTCTGAGTGAATTGCAGAACCTCATAAATTTTGAAGAAATTGTGACCGCGCGGCTTAGGGATTTTTTCAAAAAACGTTGTTTAGACGTCGAGGGCTAATTCTGTTTCCGATGATAAAAACCCTCCTGTTTCCACCGAAAAACCCTTCAGGGGATCGTTTGCAACAGTTTAGCACCATCTTTGAATGAATTGCAGAACGTCAGTTTTTTGCTGAAATTGTGACCGCGCGGCTTAGGGATTTTTTCAAAAAAAAATTGTTCAGACGTTGAGGTCTAATTCTGTTTCCCATGATAAATTCCCACCTGTTTCCACCGAAAAACCTTTCAGGGGATCGTTTGCAACAATTTGGCACCATTTCTGAGTGAATTGCAGAATGTCAGATTTTGGCTGAAATTGTGACCGCGCGGCTTAGGGATTTTTTCAAAAAAAGTTGTTCAGACGTAGAGGGCTAATTCTGTTTCCCATGATAAATACCCACCTGTTTCCACCGAAACAGCCTTCAGGGGATCGTTTGCAACAGTTTAGCACCATCTTTGAATGAATTGCAGAACGTCAGATTTTTGAAGAAATTGTGACTGCGCGGCTTAGGGATTTTTTCAAAAAAAGTTGTTCAGACGTCGAGGGCTAATTCTGTTTCCGATGATAAATACCCACCTGTTTCCACCGAAAAACCTTTCAGGGGATCGTTTGCAACATTTTGGCACCATTTCTGAGTGAATTGCAGAACGTCAGAAATTTTGAAGAAATTGTGACCGCGCGGCTTAGGGATTTTTTCAAAAAAAGTTGTTCAGACGTCGAGCGCTAATTCTGTTTCCGATGTTAAAAACCCAGCTGTTTCCACCGAAAAACCTTTCAGGGGATCGTTTGCAACATTTTGGCACCATTTCTGAGTGAATTGCAGAACGTCAGAAATTTTGGAGACATTGTAACCGCGCGGCTTAGGGATTTTTTCAAAAAAAGTTGTTCAGATGTCGAGGGCTAATTCTGTTTCCGATGATAAATACCCACCTGTTTCCACCGAAAAACCCTTCAGGGGATTGTTTGCAACAGTTTGGCACCATTTCTGAGTGAATTGCAGAACGTCAGAAATTTTGAAGAAATTGTGACCGCGCGGCTTAGGGATTTTTTAAAAAAAAGTTGTTCAGACGTCGAGGTCTAATTCTGTTTCCCATGATAAATTCCCACCTGTTTCCACCGAAAAAGCCTTTAGGGGATCGTTTGCAACAGTTTGGCACCATTTCTGAGTGAATTGCAAAACGTCAGAAATTTTGAAGAAATTGTAACCGCGCGGCTTAGGGATTTTTTCAAAAAAAGTTGTTCGGACCTCGAGGGCTAATTCTGTCTCCGATGATAAATACCCACCTGTTTCCACCGAAAAACCCATCAGGGGATCGTTTGCAACAGTTTGGCACCATTTCTGAGTGAATTGCAGAACTTCAGATTTTTGCAGAAATTGTGACCGCGCGGCTTAGGGATTTTTTCAAAAAAAGTTGTTCAGACTTCGAGGGCTAACTCTGTTTCCCATGATAAATATCCACTTGTTTCCACCGAAAAACCCTTCAGGGGATTGTTTGCAACAGTTTGGCACCATTTCTGAGTGAATTGTAGAACGTCAGAAATTTTGAAGAAATTGTGACCGCGCGGCTTAGGGATTTTTTCAAAAAACGTTGTTCAGACGTCGAGGGCTAATTCTGTTTCCCATGATAAATACCCACCTGTTTGCACCGAAAAAGCCTTCAGGGAATCGTTTGCAACAGTTTAGCACCATCTTTGAATGAATTGCAGAACGTTAGATTTTTGAAGAAATTGTGACCGCGCGGCTTAGGGATTTTTTCAAAAAAAAGTTGTTCAGACGTCGAGGGCTAATTCTGTTTCCGATGATAAATACCCACCTGTTTCCACCGAAAAACCTTTCAGGGGATCGTTTGCAACAGTTTGGCACCATTTCTGAGTGAATTGCAGAACGTCTGAAATTTTGAAGAAATTGTGACCGCGCGGCTTAGGGATTTTTTCAAAAAACGTTGTTCAGACGTCGAGGGCTAATTCTGTTTCCCATGATAAATACCCACCTGTTTGCACCGAAAAAGCCTTCAGGGAATCGTTTGCAACAGTTTAGCACCATCTTTGAATGAATTGCAGAACGTCAGAAATTTTGAAGACATTGTGACCGCGCGGCTTAGGGATTTTTTCAAAAAAAGTTTTTCAGATGTCGAGGGCTAATTCTGTTTCCGATGATAAATACCCACCTGTTTCCACCGAAAAACCCTTCAGGGGATCGTTTGCAACAGTTTAGCACCATCTTTGAATGAATTGCAGAACGTCAGTTTTTTACTGAAATTGTGAACGCGCGGCTTAGGGATTTTTTCAAAAAAAAATGTTCAGACGTCGAGGTCTAATTCTGTTTCCCATGATAAATTCCCACCTGTTTCCACCGAAAAACCCTTCAGGGGATCGTTTGCAACAGTTTGGCACCATTTCTGAGTGAATTGCAAAACGTCAGAAATTTTGCAGAAATTGTGACCGCGCGGCTTAGGGATTTTTTCAAAAAAAGTTGTTCAGACTTCGAGGGCTAACTCTGTTTCCCATGATAAATACCCACTTGTTTCCACCGAAAAACCCTTCAGGGGATTGTTTGCAACAGTTTGGCACCATTTCTGAGTGAATTGCAGAACTTCAGATTTTTGCAGAAATTGTGACCGCGCGGCTTAGGGATTTTTTCAAAAAAAGTTGTTCAGACGTCGAGGGCTAATTCTGTTTCCCATGATAAATACCCACCTGTTTCCACCGAAAAAGCCTTCAGGGGATCGTTTGCAACAGTTTAGCACCATCTTTGAATGAACTGCAGAACGTCAGATTTTTGCTGAAATTGTGACCGCGCGGCTTAGGGATTTTTTCAAAAAAAGTTGTTCAGATGTCGAGGGCTAATTCTGTTTCCGATGATAAATACCCACCTGTTTCCACCGAAAAACCTTTCAGGGGATCGTTTGCAACAGTTTGGCACCATTTCTGAGTGAATTGCAGAACGTCAGATTTTGGCTAAAATTGTGACCGCGCGGTTTAGGGATTTTTTCAAAAAAGGTTGTTCAGACGTAGAGGGCTAATTCTGTTTCCCGTGATAAATACCCACCTGTTTCCACCGAAAAATCCTTCAGGGGATCGTTTGCAACAGTTTAGCACCATCTTTGAATGAATTGCAGAACGTCAGATTTTTAAGAAATTGTGACCGCGCGGCTTAGGGAGTTTTTCAAAAAAAATTGTCCAGACGTCGAGGGCTAATTCTGTTTCGCATGATAAATACCCACCTGTTTCCACCGAAAAAGCCTTCAGGGGATCGTTTGCAACAGTTTGGCACCATCTTTGAATGAATTGCAGAACGTCAGATTTTTGCTGAAATTGTGACCGCGCGGCTTAGGGATTTTTTCAAAAAAAGTTGTTCAGACGTCGAGGGCTAATTCTGTTTCCGATGATAAATACCCACCTGTTTCCACCGAAAAACCTTTCAGGGGATCGTTTGCAAGAGTTTGGCACCATTTCTGCGTGAATTGCAGAACGTCAGAAATTTTGAAGACATTGTGACCGCGCGGCTTAGGGATTTTTTCAAAAAAAGTTGTTCAGATGTCGAGGGCTAATTCTGTTTCCGATGATAAATACCCACCTGTTTCCACCGAAAAACCCTTCAGGGGATCGTTTGCAACAGTTTAGCACCATCTTTGAATGAATTGCAGAACGTCAGTTTTTTGCTGAAATTGTGACCGCGCGGCTTAGGGATTTTTTCAAAAAAAATTGTTCAGCCGTCAAGGTCTAATTCTGTTTCCCATGATAAATTCCCACCTGTTTCCACCGAAAAACCCTTCAGGGGATCGTTTGCAACAGTTTGCACCATTTCTGAGTGAATTGCAAAACGTCAGAAATTTTGAAGAAATTGTGACCGTGCGGCTTAGGCATTTTTTCAAAAAAAGTTGTTCGGACCTCGAGGGCTAATTCTGTCTCCGATGATAAATACCCACCTGTTTCCACCGAAAAACCCTTCAGGGGATCGTTTGCAACAGTTTGGCACCATTTCTGAGTGAATTGCAGAACTTCAGATTTTTGCAGAAATTGTGACCGCGCGGCTTAGGGATTTTTTCAAAAAAAGTTGTTCAGACTTCGAGGGCTAATTCTGTTTCCCATGATAAATACACACCTGTTTCCACTGAAAAACCCTTCAGGGGATTGTTTGCAACAGTTTGGAACCATTTCTGAGTGAATTGCAGAACGTCAGAAATTTTGAAGAAATTGTGACCGCGCGGCTTAGGGATTTTTTCAAAAAAAGTTGTTCAGACGTCGAGGGCTAATTCTGTTTCCCATGATAAATACCCACCTGTTTCCACCGAAAAACCTTTCAGGGGATCGTTTGCAACATTTTGGCACCATTTCTGATTGAATTGCTGAACGTCAGAAATTTTGAAGAAATTGTGACCGCGCGGCTTAGGGATTTTTTCAAAAAAAGTTGTTCAGACGTCGAGGGCTAATTCTGTTTCCCATGATAAATACCCACCTGTTTCCACCTAAAAACCTTTCAGGGGATCGTTTGCAACAGTTTGGCACCATTTCTGAGTGAATTGCAGAACGTCAGACTTTGGCTGAAATTGTGACCGCGCGGCTTAGGGATTTTTTCAAAAAAAGTTGTTCAGATGTCGAGGGCTAATTCTGTTTCCGATGATAAATACCCACCTGTTTCCACCGAAAAACCCTTCAGGGGATTGTTTGCAACAGTTTGGCACCATTTCTGAGTGAATTGCAGAACGTCAGAAATTTTGAAGAAATTGTGACCGCGCGGTTTAGGGATTTTTTCAAAAAAGGTTGTTCAGACGTAGAGGGCTAATTCTGTTTCCCGTGATAAATACCCACCTGTTTCCACCGAAAAATCCTTCAGGGGATCGTTTGCAACAGTTTAGCACCATCTTTGAATGAATTGCAGAACGTCAGATTTTTAAGAAATTGTGACCGCGCGGCTTAGGGAGTTTTTCAAAAAAAATTGTCCAGACGTCGAGGGCTAATTCTGTTTCGCATGATAAATACCCACCTGTTTCCACCGAAAAAGCCTTCAGGGGATCGTTTGCAACAGTTTGGCACCATCTTTGAATGAATTGCAGAACGTCAGATTTTTGCTGAAATTGTGACCGCGCGGCTTAGGGATTTTTTCAAAAAAAGTTGTTCAGACGTCGAGGGCTAATTCTGTTTCCGATGATAAATACCCACCTGTTTCCACCGAAAAACCTTTCAGGGGATCGTTTGCAAGAGTTTGGCACCATTTCTGCGTGAATTGCAGAACGTCAGAAATTTTGAAGACATTGTGACCGCGCGGCTTAGGGATTTTTTCAAAAAAAGTTGTTCAGATGTCGAGGGCTAATTCTGTTTCCGATGATAAATACCCACCTGTTTCCACCGAAAAACCCTTCAGGGGATCGTTTGCAACAGTTTAGCACCATCTTTGAATGAATTGCAGAACGTCAGTTTTTTGCTGAAATTGTGACCGCGCGGCTTAGGGATTTTTTCAAAAAAAATTGTTCAGCCGTCAAGGTCTAATTCTGTTTCCCATGATAAATTCCCACCTGTTTCCACCGAAAAACCCTTCAGGGGATCGTTTGCAACAGTTTGCACCATTTCTGAGTGAATTGCAAAACGTCAGAAATTTTGAAGAAATTGTGACCGTGCGGCTTAGGCATTTTTTCAAAAAAAGTTGTTCGGACCTCGAGGGCTAATTCTGTCTCCGATGATAAATACCCACCTGTTTCCACCGAAAAACCCTTCAGGGGATCGTTTGCAACAGTTTGGCACCATTTCTGAGTGAATTGCAGAACTTCAGATTTTTGCAGAAATTGTGACCGCGCGGCTTAGGGATTTTTTCAAAAAAAGTTGTTCAGACTTCGAGGGCTAATTCTGTTTCCCATGATAAATACACACCTGTTTCCACTGAAAAACCCTTCAGGGGATTGTTTGCAACAGTTTGGAACCATTTCTGAGTGAATTGCAGAACGTCAGAAATTTTGAAGAAATTGTGACCGCGCGGCTTAGGGATTTTTTCAAAAAAAGTTGTTCAGACGTCGAGGGCTAATTCTGTTTCCCATGATAAATACCCACCTGTTTCCACCGAAAAACCTTTCAGGGGATCGTTTGCAACATTTTGGCACCATTTCTGATTGAATTGCTGAACGTCAGAAATTTTGAAGAAATTGTGACCGCGCGGCTTAGGGATTTTTTCAAAAAAAGTTGTTCAGACGTCGAGGGCTAATTCTGTTTCCCATGATAAATACCCACCTGTTTCCACCTAAAAACCTTTCAGGGGATCGTTTGCAACAGTTTGGCACCATTTCTGAGTGAATTGCAGAACGTCAGACTTTGGCTGAAATTGTGACCGCGCGGCTTAGGGATTTTTTCAAAAAAAGTTGTTCAGATGTCGAGGGCTAATTCTGTTTCCGATGATAAATACCCACCTGTTTCCACCGAAAAACCCTTCAGGGGATTGTTTGCAACAGTTTGGCACCATTTCTGAGTGAATTGCAGAACGTCAGAAATTTTGAAGAAATTGTGACCGCGCGGCTTAGGGATTTTTTCAAAAAAAGTTGTTCAGACGTCGAGGGCTAATTCTGTTTCCCATGATAAATACCCACCTGTTTCCACCGAAAAAGCCTTCAGGGGATCGTTTGCAACAGTTTAGCACCATCTTTGAATGAATTGCAGAACGTCAGATTTTTGAAGAAATTGTGACCGCGCGGCTTACGGATTTTTTCAAAAAAAGTTGTTCAGATGTCGAGGGCTAATTCTGTTTCCGATGATAAATACCCACCTGTTTCCACCGAAAAACCCTTCAGGGGATCGTTTGCAACAGTTTAGACCATCTTTGAATAAATTGCAGAACGTCAGTTTTTTACTGAAATTGTGACCGCGCGGCTTAGGGATTTTTTCAAAAAAAATTGTTCAGACGTCGAGGTCTAATTCTGTTTCCCATGATAAATTCCCACCTGTTTCCACCGAAAAACCCTTTAGGGGATCGTTTGCAACAGTTTGGCACCATTTCTGAGTGAATTGCAAAACGTCAGAAATTTTGAAGAAATTGTGACCGCGCGGCTTAGGGATTTTTTCAAAAAAAGTTGTTCGGACCTCGAGGGCTAATTCTGTCTCCGATGATAAATACCCACCTGTTTCCACCGAAAAACCCTTCAGGGGATCGTTTGCAACAGTTTGGCACCATTTCTGAGTGAATTGCAGAACTTCAGATTTTTGCAGAAATTGTGACCGCGCGGCTTAGGGATTTTTTCAAAAAAAGTTGTTCAGACTTCGAGGGCTAACTCTGTTTCCCATGATAAATACCCACTTGTTTCCACCGAAAAACCCTTCAGGGGATTGTTTGCAACAGTTTGGCACCATTTCTGAGTGAATTGCAGAACCTCAGAAATTTTGAAGAAATTGTGACCGCGCGGCTTAGGGATTTTTTCAAAAAACGTTGTTTAGACGTCGAGGGCTAATTCTGTTTCCGATGATAAATACCCTCCTGTTTCCAACGAAAAACCCTTCAGGGGATCGTTTGCAACAGTTTAGCACCATCTTTGAATGAATTGCAGAACGTCAGTTTTTTGCTGAAATTGTGACCGCGCGGCTTAGGGATTTTTTCAAAAAAAAATTGTTCAGACGTTGAGGTCTAATTCTGTTTCCCATGATAAATTCCCACCTGTTTCCACCGAAAAACCTTTCAGGGGATCGTTTGCAACAGTTTGGCACCATTTCTGAGTGAATTGCAGAACGTCAGATTTTGGCTGAAATTGTGACCGCGCGGCTTAGGGATTTTTTCAAAAAAAGTTGTTCAGACGTAGAGGGCTAATTCTGTTTCCCATGATAAATACCCACCTGTTTCCACCGAAACAGCCTTCAGGGGATCGTTTGCAACAGTTTAGCACCATCTTTGAATGAATTGCAGAACGTCAGATTTTTGAAGAAATTGTGACTGCGCGGCTTAGGGATTTTTTCAAAAAAAGTTGTTCAGACGTCGAGTGCTAATTCTGTTTCCGATGTTAAAAACCCACCTGTTTCCACCGAAAAACCTTTCAGGGGATCGTTTGCAACATTTTGGCACCATTTCTGAGTGAATTGCAGAACGTCAGAAATTTTGAAGACATTGTGACCGCGCGGCTTAGGGATTTTTTCAAAAAAAGTTGTTCAGATGTCGAGGGCTAATTCTGTTTCCGATGATAAATACCCACCTGTTTCCACCGAAAAACCCTTCAGGGGATCGTTTGCAACAGTTTAGACCATCTTTGAATAAATTGCAGAACGTCAGTTTTTTACTGAAATTGTGACCGCGCGGCTTAGGGATTTTTTCAAAAAAAATTGTTCAGACGTCGAGGTCTAATTCTGTTTCCCATGATAAATTCCCACCTGTTTCCACCGAAAAACCCTTTAGGGGATCGTTTGCAACAGTTTGGCACCATTTCTGAGTGAATTGCAAAACGTTAGAAATTTTGAAGAAATTGTGACGGCGCAGCTTAGGGATTTTTTCAAAAAAAGTTGTTCGGACCTCGAGGGCTAATTCTGTCTCCGATGATAAATACCCACCTGTTTCCACCGAAAAACCCTTCAGGGGATCGTTTGCAACAGTTTGGCACCATTTCTGAGTGAATTGCAGAACTTCAGATTTTTGCAGAAATTGTGACCGCGCGGCTTAGGGATTTTTTCAAAAAAAGGTGTTCAGACTTCGAGGGCTAACTCTGTTTCCCATGATAAATACCCACTTGTTTCCACCGAAAAACCCTTCAGGGGATTGTTTGCAACAGTTTGGCACCATTTCTGAGTGAATTGCAGAACCTCATAAATTTTGAAGAAATTGTGACCGCGCGGCTTAGGGATTTTTTCAAAAAACGTTGTTTAGACGTCGAGGGCTAATTCTGTTTCCGATGATAAAAACCCTCCTGTTTCCACCGAAAAACCCTTCAGGGGATCGTTTGCAACAGTTTAGCACCATCTTTGAATGAATTGCAGAACGTCAGTTTTTTGCTGAAATTGTGACCGCGCGGCTTAGGGATTTTTTCAAAAAAAAATTGTTCAGACGTTGAGGTCTAATTCTGTTTCCCATGATAAATTCCCACCTGTTTCCACCGAAAAACCTTTCAGGGGATCGTTTGCAACAATTTGGCACCATTTCTGAGTGAATTGCAGAATGTCAGATTTTGGCTGAAATTGTGACCGCGCGGCTTAGGGATTTTTTCAAAAAAAGTTGTTCAGACGTAGAGGGCTAATTCTGTTTCCCATGATAAATACCCACCTGTTTCCACCGAAACAGCCTTCAGGGGATCGTTTGCAACAGTTTAGCACCATCTTTGAATGAATTGCAGAACGTCAGATTTTTGAAGAAATTGTGACTGCGCGGCTTAGGGATTTTTTCAAAAAAAGTTGTTCAGACGTCGAGGGCTAATTCTGTTTCCGATGATAAATACCCACCTGTTTCCACCGAAAAACCTTTCAGGGGATCGTTTGCAACATTTTGGCACCATTTCTGAGTGAATTGCAGAACGTCAGAAATTTTGAAGAAATTGTGACCGCGCGGCTTAGGGATTTTTTCAAAAAAAGTTGTTCAGACGTCGAGCGCTAATTCTGTTTCCGATGTTAAAAACCCAGCTGTTTCCACCGAAAAACCTTTCAGGGGATCGTTTGCAACATTTTGGCACCATTTCTGAGTGAATTGCAGAACGTCAGAAATTTTGGAGACATTGTAACCGCGCGGCTTAGGGATTTTTTCAAAAAAAGTTGTTCAGATGTCGAGGGCTAATTCTGTTTCCGATGATAAATACCCACCTGTTTCCACCGAAAAACCCTTCAGGGGATTGTTTGCAACAGTTTGGCACCATTTCTGAGTGAATTGCAGAACGTCAGAAATTTTGAAGAAATTGTGACCGCGCGGCTTAGGGATTTTTTAAAAAAAAGTTGTTCAGACGTCGAGGTCTAATTCTGTTTCCCATGATAAATTCCCACCTGTTTCCACCGAAAAAGCCTTTAGGGGATCGTTTGCAACAGTTTGGCACCATTTCTGAGTGAATTGCAAAACGTCAGAAATTTTGAAGAAATTGTAACCGCGCGGCTTAGGGATTTTTTCAAAAAAAGTTGTTCGGACCTCGAGGGCTAATTCTGTCTCCGATGATAAATACCCACCTGTTTCCACCGAAAAACCCTTCAGGGGATCGTTTGCAACAGTTTGGCACCATTTCTGAGTGAATTGCAGAACTTCAGATTTTTGCAGAAATTGTGACCGCGCGGCTTAGGGATTTTTTCAAAAAAAGTTGTTCAGACTTCGAGGGCTAACTCTGTTTCCCATGATAAATACCCACTTGTTTCCACCGAAAAACCCTTCAGGGGATTGTTTGCAACAGTTTGGCACCATTTCAGAGTGAATTGCAGAACCTCAGAAATTTTGAAGAAATTGTGACCGCGCGGCTTAGGGATTTTTTCAAAAAACGTTGTTTAGACGTCGAGGGCTAATTCTGTTTCCGATGATAAATACCCTCCTGTTTCCACCGAAAAACCCTTCAGGGGATCGTTTGCAACAGTTTAGCACCATCTTTGAATGAATTGCAGAACGTCAGTTTTTTGCTGAAATTGTGACCGCGCGGCTTAGGGATTTTTTCAAAAAAAAATTGTTCAGACGTTGAGGTCTAATTCTGTTTCCCATGATAAATTCCCACCTGTTTCCACCGAAAAACCTTTCAGGGGATCGTTTGCAACAGTTTGGCACCATTTCTGAGTGAATTGCAGAACGTCAGATTTTGGCTGAAATTGTGACCGCGCGGCTTAGGGATTTTTTCAAAAAAAGTTGTTCAGACGTAGAGGGCTAATTCTGTTTCCCATGATAAATACCCACCTGTTTCCACCGAAACAGCCTTCAGGGGATCGTTTGCAACAGTTTAGCACCATCTTTGAATGAATTGCAGAACGTCAGATTTTTGAAGAAATTGTGACTGCGCGGCTTAGGGATTTTTTCAAAAAAAGTTGTTCAGACGTCGAGTGCTAATTCTGTTTCCGATGTTAAAAACCCACCTGTTTCCACCGAAAAACCTTTCAGGGGATCGTTTGCAACATTTTGGCACCATTTCTGAGTGAATTGCAGAACGTCAGAAATTTTGAAGACATTGTGACCGCGCGGCTTAGGGATTTTTTCAAAAAAAGTTGTTCAGATGTCGAGGGCTAATTCTGTTTCCGATGATAAATACCCACCTGTTTCCACCGAAAAACCCTTCAGGGGATCGTTTGCAACAGTTTAGACCATCTTTGAATAAATTGCAGAACGTCAGTTTTTTACTGAAATTGTGACCGCGCGGCTTAGGGATTTTTTCAAAAAAAATTGTTCAGACGTCGAGGTCTAATTCTGTTTCCCATGATAAATTCCCACCTGTTTCCACCGAAAAACCCTTTAGGGGATCGTTTGCAACAGTTTGGCACCATTTCTGAGTGAATTGCAAAACGTCAGAAATTTTGAAGAAATTGTGACGGCGCAGCTTAGGGATTTTTTCAAAAAAAGTTGTTCGGACCTCGAGGGCTAATTCTGTCTCCGATGATAAATACCCACCTGTTTCCACCGAAAAACCCTTCAGGGGATCGTTTGCAACAGTTTGGCACCATTTCTGAGTGAATTGCAGAACTTCAGATTTTTGCAGAAATTGTGACCGCGCGGCTTAGGGATTTTTTCAAAAAAAGGTGTTCAGACTTCGAGGGCTAACTCTGTTTCCCATGATAAATACCCACTTGTTTCCACCGAAAAACCCTTCAGGGGATTGTTTGCAACAGTTTGGCACCATTTCTGAGTGAATTGCAGAACCTCATAAATTTTGAAGAAATTGTGACCGCGCGGCTTAGGGATTTTTTCAAACAACGTTGTTTAGACGTCGAGGGCTAATTCTGTTTCCGATGATAAAAACCCTCCTGTTTCCACCGAAAAACCCTTCAGGGGATCGTTTGCAACAGTTTAGCACCATCTTTGAATGAATTGCAGAACGTCAGTTTTTTGCTGAAATTGTGACCGCGCGGCTTAGGGATTTTTTCAAAAAAAAATTGTTCAGACGTTGAGGTCTAATTCTGTTTCCCATGATAAATTCCCACCTGTTTCCACCGAAAAACCTTTCAGGGGATCGTTTGCAACAGTTTGGCACCATTTCTGAGTGAATTGCAGAACGTCAGATTTTAGCTGAAATTGTGACCGCGCGGCTTAGGGATTTTTTCAAAAAAAGTTGTTCAGACGTAGAGGGCTAATTCTGTTTCCCATGATAAATACCCACCTGTTTCCACCGAAACAGCCTTCAGGGGATCGTTTGCAACAGTTTAGCACCATCTTTGAATGAATTGCAGAACGTCAGATTTTTGAAGAAATTGTGACTGCGCGGCTTAGGGATTTTTTCAAAAAAAGTTGTTCAGACGTCGAGTGCTAATTCTGTTTCCGATGTTAAAAACCCACCTGTTTCCACCGAAAAACCTTTCAGGGGATCGTTTGCAACATTTTGGCACCATTTCTGAGTGAATTGCAGAACGTCAGAAATTTTGAAGACATTGTGACCGCGCGGCTTAGGGATTTTTTCAAAAAAAGTTGTTCAGATGTCGAGGGCTAATTCTGTTTCCGATGATAAATACCCACCTGTTTCCACCGAAAAACCCTTCAGGGGATCGTTTGCAACAGTTTAGACCATCTTTGAATAAATTGCAGAACGTCAGTTTTTTACTGAAATTGTGACCGCGCGGCTTAGGGATTTTTTCAAAAAAAATTGTTCAGACGTCGAGGTCTAATTCTGTTTCCCATGATAAATTCCCACCTGTTTCCACCGAAAAACCCTTTAGGGGATCGTTTGCAACAGTTTGGCACCATTTCTGAGTGAATTGCAAAACGTCAGAAATTTTGAAGAAATTGTGACGGCGCAGCTTAGGGATTTTTTCAAAAAAAGTTGTTCGGACCTCGAGGGCTAATTCTGTCTCCGATGATAAATACCCACCTGTTTCCACCGAAAAACCCTTCAGGGGATCGTTTGCAACAGTTTGGCACCATTTCTGAGTGAATTGCAGAACTTCAGATTTTTGCAGAAATTGTGACCGCGCGGCTTAGGGATTTTTTCAAAAAAAGGTGTTCAGACTTCGAGGGCTAACTCTGTTTCCCATGATAAATACCCACTTGTTTCCACCGAAAAACCCTTCAGGGGATTGTTTGCAACAGTTTGGCACCATTTCTGAGTGAATTGCAGAACCTCATAAATTTTGAAGAAATTGTGACCGCGCGGCTTAGGGATTTTTTCAAAAAACGTTGTTTAGACGTCGAGGGCTAATTCTGTTTCCGATGATAAAAACCCTCCTGTTTCCACCGAAAAACCCTTCAGGGGATCGTTTGCAACAGTTTAGCACCATCTTTGAATGAATTGCAGAATGTCAGATTTTGGCTGAAATTGTGACCGCGCGGCTTAGGGATTTTTTCAAAAAAAGTTGTTCAGACGTAGAGGGCTAATTCTGTTTCCCATGATAAATACCCACCTGTTTCCACCGAAACAGCCTTCAGGGGATCGTTTGCAACAGTTTAGCACCATCTTTGAATGAATTGCAGAACGTCAGATTTTTGAAGAAATTGTGACTGCGCGGCTTAGGGATTTTTTCAAAAAAAGTTGTTCAGACGTCGAGGGCTAATTCTGTTTCCGATGATAAATACCCACCTGTTTCCACCGAAAAACCTTTCAGGGGATCGTTTGCAACATTTTGGCACCATTTCTGAGTGAATTGCAGAACGTCAGAAATTTTGAAGAAATTGTGACCGCGCGGCTTAGGGATTTTTTCAAAAAAAGTTGTTCAGACGTCGAGCGCTAATTCTGTTTCCGATGTTAAAAACCCAGCTGTTTCCACCGAAAAACCTTTCAGGGGATCGTTTGCAACATTTTGGCACCATTTCTGAGTGAATTGCAGAACGTCAGAAATTTTGGAGACATTGTAACCGCGCGGCTTAGGGATTTTTTCAAAAAAAGTTGTTCAGATGTCGAGGGCTAATTCTGTTTCCGATGATAAATACCCACCTGTTTCCACCGAAAAACCCTTCAGGGGATTGTTTGCAACAGTTTGGCACCATTTCTGAGTGAATTGCAGAACGTCAGAAATTTTGAAGAAATTGTGACCGCGCGGCTTAGGGATTTTTTAAAAAAAAGTTGTTCAGACGTCGAGGTCTAATTCTGTTTCCCATGATAAATTCCCACCTGTTTCCACCGAAAAAGCCTTTAGGGGATCGTTTGCAACAGTTTGGCACCATTTCTGAGTGAATTGCAAAACGTCAGAAATTTTGAAGAAATTGTAACCGCGCGGCTTAGGGATTTTTTCAAAAAAAATTGTTCGGACCTCGAGGGCTAATTCTGTCTCCGATGATAAATACCCACCTGTTTCCACCGAAAAACCCTTCAGGGGATCGTTTGCAACAGTTTGGCACCATTTCTGAGTGAATTGCAGAACTTCAGATTTTTGCAGAAATTGTGACCGCGCGGCTTAGGGATTTTTTCAAAAAAAGTTGTTCAGACTTCGAGGGCTAACTCTGTTTCCCATGATAAATATCCACTTGTTTCCACCGAAAAACCCTTCAGGGGATTGTTTGCAACAGTTTGGCACCATTTCTGAGTGAATTGTAGAACGTCAGAAATTTTGAAGAAATTGTGACCGCGCGGCTTAGGGATTTTTTCAAAAAACGTTGTTCAGACGTCGAGGGCTAATTCTGTTTCCCATGATAAATACCCACCTGTTTGCACCGAAAAAGCCTTCAGGGAATCGTTTGCAACAGTTTAGCACCATCTTTGAATGAATTGCAGAACGTTAGATTTTTGAAGAAATTGTGACCGCGCGGCTTAGGGATTTTTTCAAAAAAAAGTTGTTCAGACGTCGAGGGCTAATTCTGTTTCCGATGATAAATACCCACCTGTTTCCACCGAAAAACCCTTCAGGGGATCGTTTGCAACAGTTTGGCACCATTTCTGAGTGAATTGCAGAACGTCTGAAATTTTGAAGAAATTGTGACCGCGCGGCTTAGGGATTTTTTCAAAAAAAGTTGTTCAGACGTCAAGCGCTAATTCTGTTTCCGATGTTAAAAACCCACCTGTTTCCACCGAAAAACCTTTCAGGGGATCGTTTGCAACATTTTGGCACCATTTCTGAGTGAATTGCAGAACGTCAGAAATTTTGAAGACATTGTGACCGCGCGGCTTAGGGATTTTTTCAAAAAAAGTTTTTCAGATGTCGAGGGCTAATTCTGTTTCCGATGATAAATACCCACCTGTTTCCACCGAAAAACCCTTCAGGGGATCGTTTGCAACAGTTTAGCACCATCTTTGAATGAATTGCAGAACGTCAGTTTTTTACTGAAATTGTGAACGCGCGGCTTAGGGATTTTTTCAAAAAAAAATGTTCAGACGTCGAGGTCTAATTCTGTTTCCCATGATAAATTCCCACCTGTTTCCACCGAAAAACCCTTCAGGGGATCGTTTGCAACAGTTTGGCACCATTTCTGAGTGAATTGCAGAACGTCAGAAATTTTGGAGACATTGTAACCGCGCGGCTTAGGGATTTTTTCAAAAAAAGTTGTTCAGATGTCGAGGGCTAATTCTGTTTCCGATGATAAATACCCACCTGTTTCCACCGAAAAACCCTTCAGGGGATTGTTTGCAACAGTTTGGCACCATCTTTGAATGAATTGCAGAACGTCAGATTTTTGAAGAAATTGTGACTGCGCGGCTTAGGGATTTTTTCAAAAAAAGTTGTTCAGACGTCGAGGGCTAATTCTGTTTCCGATGATAAATACCCACCTGTTTCCACCGAAAAACCTTTCAGGGGATCGTTTGCAACATTTTGGCACCATTTCTGAGTGAATTGCAGAACGTCAGAAATTTTGAAGAAATTGTGACCGCGCGGCTTAGGGATTTTTTCAAAAAAAGTTGTTCAGACGTCGAGCGCTAATTCTGTTTCCGATGTTAAAAACCCAGCTGTTTCCACCGAAAAACCTTTCAGGGGATCGTTTGCAACATTTTGGCACCATTTCTGAGTGAATTGCAGAACGTCAGAAATTTTGGAGACATTGTAACCGCGCGGCTTAGGGATTTTTTCAAAAAAAGTTGTTCAGATGTCGAGGGCTAATTCTGTTTCCGATGATAAATACCCACCTGTTTCCACCGAAAAACCCTTCAGGGGATTGTTTGCAACAGTTTGGCACCATTTCTGAGTGAATTGCAGAACGTCAGAAATTTTGAAGAAATTGTGACCGCGCGGCTTAGGGATTTTTTTAAAAAAAGTTGTTCAGACGTCGAGGTCTAATTCTGTTTCCCATGATAAATTCCCACCTGTTTCCACCGAAAAAGCCTTTAGGGGATCGTTTGCAACAGTTTGGCACCATTTCTGAGTGAATTGCAAAACGTCAGAAATTTTGAAGAAATTGTAACCGCGCGGCTTAGGGATTTTTTCAAAAAAAGTTGTTCGGACCTCGAGGGCTAATTCTGTCTCCGATGATAAATACCCACCTGTTTCCACCGAAAAACCCTGCAGGGGATCGTTTGCAACAGTTTGGCACCATTTCTGAGTGAATTGCAGAACTTCAGATTTTTGCAGAAATTGTGACCGCGCGGCTTAGGGATTTTTTCAAAAAAAAGTTGTTCAGACTTCGAGGGCTAACTCTGTTTCCCATGATAAATATCCACTTGTTTCCACCGAAAAACCCTTCAGGGGATTGTTTGCAACAGTTTGGCACCATTTCTGAGTGAATTGTAGAACGTCAGAAATTTTGAAGAAATTGTGACCGCGCGGCTTAGGGATTTTTTAAAAAAAAGTTGTTCAGACGTCGAGGTCTAATTCTGTTTCCCATGATAAATTCCCACCTGTTTCCACCGAAAAAGCCTTTAGGGGATCGTTTGCAACAGTTTGGCACCATTTCTGAGTGAATTGCAAAACGTCAGAAATTTTGAAGAAATTGTAACCGCGCGGCTTAGGGATTTTTTCAAAAAAAATTGTTCGGACCTCGAGGGCTAATTCTGTCTCCGATGATAAATACCCACCTGTTTCCACCGAAAAACCCTTCAGGGGATCGTTTGCAACAGTTTGGCACCATTTCTGAGTGAATTGCAGAACTTCAGATTTTTGCAGAAATTGTGACCGCGCGGCTTAGGGATTTTTTCAAAAAAAGTTGTTCAGACTTCGAGGGCTAACTCTGTTTCCCATGATAAATATCCACTTGTTTCCACCGAAAAACCCTTCAGGGGATTGTTTGCAACAGTTTGGCACCATTTCTGAGTGAATTGTAGAACGTCAGAAATTTTGAAGAAATTGTGACCGCGCGGCTTAGGGATTTTTTCAAAAAACGTTGTTCAGACGTCGAGGGCTAATTCTGTTTCCCATGATAAATACCCACCTGTTTGCACCGAAAAAGCCTTCAGGGAATCGTTTGCAACAGTTTAGCACCATCTTTGAATGAATTGCAGAACGTTAGATTTTTGAAGAAATTGTGACCGCGCGGCTTAGGGATTTTTTCAAAAAAAAGTTGTTCAGACGTCGAGGGCTAATTCTGTTTCCGATGATAAATACCCACCTGTTTCCACCGAAAAACCTTTCAGGGGATCGTTTGCAACAGTTTGGCACCATTTCTGAGTGAATTGCAGAACGTCTGAAATTTTGAAGAAATTGTGACCGCGCGGCTTAGGGATTTTTTCAAAAAAAGTTGTTCAGACGTCAAGCGCTAATTCTGTTTCCGATGTTAAAAACCCACCTGTTTCCACCGAAAAACCTTTCAGGGGATCGTTTGCAACATTTTGGCACCATTTCTGAGTGAATTGCAGAACGTCAGAAATTTTGAAGACATTGTGACCGCGCGGCTTAGGGATTTTTTCAAAAAAAGTTTTTCAGATGTCGAGGGCTAATTCTGTTTCCGATGATAAATACCCACCTGTTTCCACCGAAAAACCCTTCAGGGGATCGTTTGCAACAGTTTAGCACCATCTTTGAATGAATTGCAGAACGTCAGTTTTTTACTGAAATTGTGAACGCGCGGCTTAGGGATTTTTTCAAAAAAAAATGTTCAGACGTCGAGGTCTAATTCTGTTTCCCATGATAAATTCCCACCTGTTTCCACCGAAAAACCCTTCAGGGGATCGTTTGCAACAGTTTGGCACCATTTCTGAGTGAATTGCAGAACGTCAGAAATTTTGGAGACATTGTAACCGCGCGGCTTAGGGATTTTTTCAAAAAAAGTTGTTCAGATGTCGAGGGCTAATTCTGTTTCCGATGATAAATACCCACCTGTTTCCACCGAAAAACCCTTCAGGGGATTGTTTGCAACAGTTTGGCACCATCTTTGAATGAATTGCAGAACATCAGATTTTTGAAGAAATTGTGACTGCGCGGCTTAGGGATTTTTTCAAAAAAAGTTGTTCAGACGTCGAGGGCTAATTCTGTTTCCGATGATAAATACCCACCTGTTTCCACCGAAAAACCTTTCAGGGGATCGTTTGCAACATTTTGGCACCATTTCTGAGTGAATTGCAGAACGTCAGAAATTTTGAAGAAATTGTGACCGCGCGGCTTAGGGATTTTTTCAAAAAAAGTTGTTCAGACGTCGAGCGCTAATTCTGTTTCCGATGTTAAAAACCCAGCTGTTTCCACCGAAAAACCTTTCAGGGGATCGTTTGCAACATTTTGGCACCATTTCTGAGTGAATTGCAGAACGTCAGAAATTTTGGAGACATTGTAACCGCGCGGCTTAGGGATTTTTTCAAAAAAAGTTGTTCAGATGTCGAGGGCTAATTCTGTTTCCGATGATAAATACCCACCTGTTTCCACCGAAAAACCCTTCAGGGGATTGTTTGCAACAGTTTGGCACCATTTCTGAGTGAATTGCAGAACGTCAGAAATTTTGAAGAAATTGTGACCGCGCGGCTTAGGGATTTTTTAAAAAAAAGTTGTTCAGACGTCGAGGTCTAATTCTGTTTCCCATGATAAATTCCCACCTGTTTCCACCGAAAAAGCCTTTAGGGGATCGTTTGCAACAGTTTGGCACCATTTCTGAGTGAATTGCAAAACGTCAGAAATTTTGAAGAAATTGTAACCGCGCGGCTTAGGGATTTTTTCAAAAAAAGTTGTTCGGACCTCGAGGGCTAATTCTGTCTCCGATGATAAATACCCACCTGTTTCCACCGAAAAACCCTTCAGGGGATCGTTTGCAACAGTTTGGCACCATTTCTGAGTGAATTGCAGAACTTCAGATTTTTGCAGAAATTGTGACCGCGCGGCTTAGGGATTTTTTCAAAAAAAAGTTGTTCAGACTTCGAGGGCTAACTCTGTTTCCCATGATAAATATCCACTTGTTTCCACCGAAAAACCCTTCAGGGGATTGTTTGCAACAGTTTGGCACCATTTCTGAGTGAATTGTAGAACGTCAGAAATTTTGAAGAAATTGTGACCGCGCGGCTTAGGGATTTTTTCAAAAAACGTTGTTCAGACGTCGAGGGCTAATTCTGTTTCCCATGATAAATACCCACCTGTTTGCACCGAAAAAGCCTTCAGGGAATCGTTTGCAACAGTTTAGCACCATCTTTGAATGAATTGCAGAACGTTAGATTTTTGAAGAAATTGTGACCGCGCGGCTTAGGGATTTTTTCAAAAAAAAGTTGTTCAGACGTCGAGGGCTAATTCTGTTTCCGATGATAAATACCCACCTGTTTCCACCGAAAAACCTTTCAGGGGATCGTTTGCAACAGTTTGGCACCATTTCTGAGTGAATTGCACAACGTCTGAAATTTTGAAGAAATTGTGACCGCGCGGCTTAGGGATTTTTTCAAAAAAAGTTGTTCAGACGTCAAGCGCTAATTCTGTTTCCGATGTTAAAAACCCACCTGTTTCCACCGAAAAACCTTTCAGGGGATCGTTTGCAACATTTTGGCACCATTTCTGAGTGAATTGCAAAACGTCAGAAATTTTGCAGAAATTGTGACCGCGCGGCTTAGGGATTTTTTCAAAAAAAGTTGTTCAGACTTCGAGGGCTAACTCTGTTTCCCATTATAAATACCCACTTGTTTCCACCGAAAAACCCTTCAGGGGATTGTTTGCAACAGTTTGGCACCATTTCTGAGTGAATTGCAGAACTTCAGATTTTTGCAGAAATTGTGACCGCGCGGCTTAGGGATTTTTTCAAAAAAAGTTGTTCAGATGTCGAGGGCTAATTCTGTTTCCGATGATAAATACCCACCTGTTTCCACCGAAAAACCTTTCAGGGGATCGTTTGCAACAGTTTGGCACCATTTCTGAGTGAATTGCAGAACGTCAGATTTTGGCTAAAATTGTGACCGCGCGGTTTAGGGATTTTTTCAAAAAAGGTTGTTCAGACGTAGAGGGCTAATTCTGTTTCCCGTGATAAATACCCACCTGTTTCCACCGAAAAAGCCTTCAGGGGATCGTTTGCAACAGTTTAGCACCATCTTTGAATGAATTGCAGAACGTCAGATTTTTGAAGAAATTGTGACCGCGCGGCTTAGGGATTTTTTCAAAAAAAATTGTCCAGACGTCGAGGGCTAATTCTGTTTCGCATGATAAATACCCACCTGTTTCCACCGAAAAAGCCTTCAGGGGATCGTTTGCAACAGTTTGGCACCATCTTTGAATGAATTGCAGAATGTCACATTTTTGCTGAAATTGTGACCGCGCGGCTTAGGGATTTTTTCAAAAAAAGTTGTTCAGACGTCGAGGGCTAATTCTGTTTCCGATGATAAATACCCACCTGTTTCCACCGAAAAACCTTTCAGGGGATCGTTTGCAAGAGTTTGGCACCATTTCTGCGTGAATTGCAGAACGTCAGAAATTTTGAAGACATTGTGACCGCGCGGCTTAGGGATTTTTTCAAAAAAAGTTGTTCAGATGTCGAGGGCTAATTCTGTTTCCGATGATAAATACCCACCTGTTTCCACCGAAAAACCCTTCAGGGGATCGTTTGCAACAGTTTAGCACCATCTTTGAATGAATTGCAGAACGTCAGTTTTTTGCTGAAATTGTGACCGCGCGGCTTAGGGATTTTTTCAAAAAAAATTGTTCAGCCGTCAAGGTCTAATTCTGTTTCCCATGATAAATTCCCACCTGTTTCCACCGAAAAACCCTTCAGGGGATCGTTTGCAACAGTTTGGCACCATTTCTGAGTGAATTGCAAAACGTCAGAAATTTTGAAGAAATTGTGACCGTGCGGCTTAGGCATTTTTTCAAAAAAAGTTGTTCGGACCTCGAGGGCTAATTCTGTCTCCGATGATAAATACCCACCTGTTTCCACCGAAAAACCCTTCAGGGGATCGTTTGCAACAGTTTGGCACCATTTCTGAGTGAATTGCAGAACTTCAGATTTTTGCAGAAATTGTGACCGCGCGGCTTAGGGATTTTTTCAAAAAAAGTTGTTCAGACTTCGAGGGCTAATTCTGTTTCCCATGATAAATACACACCTGTTTCCACTGAAAAACCCTTCAGGGGATTGTTTGCAACAGTTTGGAACCATTTCTGAGTGAATTGCAGAACGTCAGAAATTTTGAAGAAATTGTGACCGCGCGGCTTAGGGATTTTTTCAAAAAAAGTTGTTCAGACGTCGAGGGCTAATTCTGTTTCCCATGATAAATACCCACCTGTTTCCACCGAAAAACCTTTCAGGGGATCGTTTGCAACATTTTGGCACCATTTCTGATTGAATTGCAGAACGTCAGAAATTTTGAAGAAATTGTGACCGCGCGGCTTAGGGATTTTTTCAAAAAAAGTTGTTCAGACGTCGAGGGCTAATTCTGTTTCCCATGATAAATACCCACCTGTTTCCACCTAAAAACCTTTCAGGGGATCGTTTGCAACAGTTTGGCACCATTTCTGAGTGAATTGCAGAACGTCAGACTTTGGCTGAAATTGTGACCGCGCGGCTTAGGGATTTTTTCAAAAAAAGTTGTTCAGACGTGGAGGGCTAATTCTGTTTCCCATGATAAATACCCACCTGTTTCCACCGAAAAAGCCTTCAGGGGATCGTTTGCAACAGTTTAGCACCATCTTTGAATGAATTGCAGAACGTCAGATTTTTGAAGAAATTGTGACCGCGCGGCTTAGGGATTTTTTCAAAAAAAGTTGTTCAGACATCAAGGGCTAATTCTGTTTCCGATGATAAATACCCACCTGTATCCACCGAAAAACCTTTCAGGGGATCGTTTGCAACAGTTTGGCACCATTTCTGAGTGAATTGCAGAACGTCAGAAATTTTGAAGAAATTGTGACCGCGCGGCTTAGGGATTTTTTCAAAAAAAGTTGTTCAGACGTCGAGCGCTAATTCTGTTTCCGATGTTAAAAACCCACCTGTTTCCACCGAAAAACCTTTCAGGGGATCGTTTGCAACATTTTGGCACCATTTCTGAGTAAATTGCAGAACGTCAGAAATTTTGAAGACATTGTGACAGCGCGGCTTAGGGATTTTTTCAAAAAAAGTTGTTCAGATGTTAGGGCTAATTCTGTTTCCGATGATAAATACCCTCCTGTTTCCACCGAAAAACCCTTCAGGGGATCGTTTGCAACAGTTTAGCACCATCTTTGAATGAATTGCAGAACGTCAGTTTTTTGCTGAAATTGTGACCGCGCGGCTTAGGGATTTTTTCAAAAAAAAATTGTTCAGACGTTGAGGTCTAATTCTGTTTCCCATGATAAATTCCCACCTGTTTCCACCGAAAAACCTTTCAGGGGATCGTTTGCAACATTTTGGCACCATTTCTGAGCGAATTGCAGAACGTCAGAAATTTTGAAGACATTGTGACCGCGCGGCTTAGGGATTTTTTCAAAAAAAGTTGTTCAGACGTCGAGCGCTAATTCTGTTTCCGATGTTAAAAACCCACCTGTTTCCACCGAAAAACCTTTCAGGGGATCGTTTGCAACATTTTGGCACCATTTCTGAGTGAATTGCAGAACGTCAGAAATTTTGAAGAAATTGTGACCGCGCGGCTTAGGGATTTTTTCAAAAAAAGTTGTTCAGATGTCGAGGGCTAATTCTGTTTCCGATGATAAATACCCTCCTGTTTCCACCGAAAAACCCTTTAGGGGATCGTTTGCAACAGTTTAGCACCATCTTTGAATGAATTGCAGAACGTCAGTTTTTTGCTGAAATTGTGACCGCGCGGCTTAGGGATTTTTTCAAAAAAAAATTGTTCAGACGTCGAGGTCTAATTCTTTTTCCCATGATAAATTCCCACCTGTTTCCACCGAAAAACCCTTCAGGGGATCGTTTGCAACAGTTTGGCACCATTTCTGAGTGAATTGCAAAACGTCAGAAATTTTGAAGAAATTGTGACTGCGCGGCTTAGGGATTTTTTCAAAAAAAGTTGTTCGGACCTCGAAGGCTAATTCTGCCTCCGATGATAAATACCCACCTGTTTCCACCGAAAAACCCTTCAGGGGATTGTTTGCAACAGTTTGGCACCATTTCTGAGTGAATTGCAGAACTTCAGATTTTTGCAGAAATTGTGACCACGCGGCTTAGGGATTTTTTCAAAAAAAGTTGTTCAGACTTCGAGGGCTAACTCTGTTTCCCAGGATAAATACCCACCTGTTTCCACCGAAAAACCCTTCAGGGGATTATTTGCAACAGTTTGGCACCATTTCTGAGTGAATTGCAGAACGTCAGAAATTTTGAAGAAATTGTGACCGCGCGGCTTAGGGATTTTTTCAAAAAAAGTTGTTCAGACGTCGAGGGCTAATTCTGTTTCCCATGATAAATACCCACCTGTTTCCACCGAAAAAGCCTTCAGGGGATCGTTTGCAACAGTTTAGCACCATCTTTGAATGAACTGCAGAACGTCAGATTTTTGCTGAAATTGTGACCGCGCGGCTTAGGGATTTTTTCAAAAAAAGTTGTTCAGATGTCGAGGGCTAATTCTGTATCCGATGATAAATACCCACCTGTTTCCACCGAAAAACCTTTCAGGGGATCGTTTGCAACAGTTTCGCACCATTTCTGAGTGAATTGCAGAACGTCAGATTTTGGCTGAAATTGTGACCGCGCGGCTTAGGGATTTTTTCAAAAAAAGTTGTTCCGACGTCGAGGGCTAATTCTGTTTCCCATGATAAATACCCACCTGTTTCCACCGAAAAAGCCTTCAGGGGATCGTTTGCAACAGTTTAGCACCATCTTTGAATGAATTGCAGAACGTCAGATTTTTGCTGAAATTGTGACCGCGCGGCTTAGGGATTTTTTCACAAAAAGTTGTTCAGACGTCGAGGGCTAATTCTGTTTCCGATGATAAATACCCACCTGTTTCCACCGAAAAACCTTTCAGGGGATCGTTTGCAACAGTTTGGCACCATTTCTGAGTGAATTGCAGAACGTCAGAAATTTTGAAGAAATTGTGACCGCGCGGCTTAGGGATTTTTTCAAAAAAAGTTATTCAGACGTAGAGGGCTAATTCTGTTTCCCATGATAAATACCCACCTGTTTCCACCGAAAAAGCCTTCAGGGGATCGTTTGCAACAGTTTAGCACCATCTTTGAATGAATTGCAGAACGTCAGATTTTTGAAGAAATTGTGACCGCGCGGCTTAGGGATTTTTTCAAAAAAAGTTGTTCAGACGTCGAGGGCTAATTCTGTTTCCCATGATAAATACCCACCTGTTTCCACCGAAAAAGCCTTCAGGGGATCGTTTGCAACAGTTTGGCACCATCTTTGAATGAATTGCAGAACGTCAGATTTTTGCTGAAATTGTGACCGTGCGGCATACGGTTTTTTTCAAAAAAAGTTGTTCAGACGTCAAGGGCTAATTCTGTTTCCGATGATAAATACCCACCTGTTTCCACCGAAAAACCTTTCAGGGGATTGTTTGCAACAGTTTGGCACCATTTCTGAGTGAATTGCAGAACGTCAGAAATTTTGAAGAAATTGTGACCGCGCGGCTTAGGGATTTTTTGAAAAAAAATTGTTCAGACGTCGAGGTCTAATTCTGTTTCCCATGATAAATTCCCACCTGTTTCCACCGAAAAACCCTTCAGGGGATCGTTTGCAACAGTTTGGCACCATTTCTGAGTGAATTGCAAAACGTCAGAAATTTTGAAGAAATTGTGACCGCGCGGCTTAGGGATTTTTTCAAAAAAAGTTGTTCGGACCTCGAGGGCTAATTCTGTCTCCGATGATAAATACCCACCTGTTTCCACCGAAAAACCCTTCAGGGGATCGTTTGCAACAGTTTGGCACCATTTCTGAGTGAATTGCAGAACTTCAGATTTTTGCAGAAATTGTGACCGCGCGGCTTAGGGATTTTTTCAAAAAAAAGTTCTTCAGACTTCGAGGGCTAATTCTGTTTCCCATGATAAATACACACCTGTTTCCACCGAAAAACCCTTCAGGGGATTGTTTGCAACAGTTTGGCATGATTTCTGAGTAAATGGCAGAACGTCAGAAATTTTGAAGAAATTGTGACCGCGCGGCTTAGGGATTTTTTCAAAAAAAGTTGTTCAGACGTCGAGGGCTAATTCTGTTTCCCATGATAAATACCCACCTGTTTCCACCGAAAAACCTTTCAGGGGATCGTTTGCAACATTTTGGCACCATTTCTGATTGAATTGCAGAACGTCAGAAATTTTGAAGAAATTGTGACCGCGCGGCTTAGGGATTTTTTCAAAAAAAGTTGTTCAGACGTCGAGGGCTAATTCTGTTTCCCATGATAAATACCCACCTGTTTCCACCGAAAAACCTTTCAGGGGATCGTTTGCAACAGTTTGGCACCATTTCCGAGTGAATTGCAGAACGTCAGACTTTGGCTGAAATTGTGACCGCGCGGCTTAGGGATTTTTTCAAAAAAAGTTGTTCAGACGTAGAGGGCTAATTCTGTTTCCCATGATAAATTCCCACCTGTTTCCACCGAAAAACCCTTCAGGGGATCGTTTGCAACAGTTTGGCACCATTTCTGAGTGAATTGCAAAACGTCAGAAATTTTGAAGAAATTGTGACCGCGCGGCTTAGGGATTTTTTCAAAAAAAGTTCTTCGGACCTCGAGGGCTAATTCTGTCTCCGATGATAAATACCCACCTGTTTCCACCGAAAAACCCTACAGGGGATTGTTTGCAACAGTTTGGCACCATTTCTGAGTGAATTGCAGAACTTCAGATTTTTGCAGAAATTGTGACCGCGCGGCTTAGGGATTTTTTCAAAAAAAGTTGTTCAGACGTCGAGGGCTAATTCTGTTTCCCATGATAAATACCCTCCTGTTTCTACCGAAAAAGCCTTCAGGGGATCGTTTGCAACAGTTCAGCACCATCTTTGAATGAACTGCAGAACGTCAGATTTTTGCTGAAATTGTGACCGCGCGGCTTAGGGATTTTTTTAAAAAAAAGTTGTTCAGATGTCGAGGGCTAATTCTGTTTCCGATGATAAATACCCACCTGTTTCCACCGAAAAACCTTTCAGGGGATCGTTTGCAACAGTTTGGCACCATTTCTGAGTGAATTGCAGAACGTCAGAAATTTTGAAGAAATTGTGACCGCGCGGCTTAGGGATTTTTTCAAAAAAAGTTGTTCATACGTCGAGCGCTAATTCTTTTTCCGATGTTAAAAACCCACCTGTTTCCACCGAAAAACCTTTCAGGGGATCGTTTGCAACATTTTAGCACCATTTCTGAGTGAATTGTAGAACGTCAGAAATTTTGAAGACATTGTGACCGCGCGGCTTAGGGATTTTTTCAAAAAAAGTTGTTCAGATGTCGAGGGCTAATTCTGTTTCCGATGATAAATACCCACCTGTTTCCACCGAAAAACCCTTCAGGGGATCGTTTGCAACAGTTTAGCACCATCTTTGAATGAATTGCAGAACGTCAGTTTTTTGCTGAAATTGTGACCGCGCGGCTTAGGGATTTTTTCAAAAACAATTGTTCAGACGTCGAGGTCTAATTCTGTTTCCCGTGATAAATTCCCACCTGTTTCCACCCAAAAACCCTTCAGGGGATCGTTTGCAACAGTTTGGCACCATTTCTGAGTGAATTGCAGAACGTCAGAAATTTTGAAGAAAGTGTGACCGCGCGGCTTAGCGATTTTTTCAAAAAAAGTTGTTCGGACCTCGAGGGCTAATTCTGTTTCCGATGATAAATACCCACCTGTTTCCACCGAAAAACCCTTCAGGGGATCGTTTGCAACAGTTTGGCACCATTTCTGAGTGAATTGCAGAACGTCAGATTTTTGCTGAAATTGTGACCGCGCGGCTTAGGGATTTTTTCAAAAAAAGTTGTTCAGACTTCGAGCGCTAATTCTGTTTCCCATGATAAATACCCACCTGTTTCCACCGAAAAACCCTTCAGGGGATCGTTTGCAACAGTTTGGCACCATTTCTGAGTGAATTGCAGAACGTCAGAAATTTTGAAGAAATTGTGACCGCGCGGCTTAGGGATTTTTTCAAAAAAAGTTGTTCGGACCTCGAGGGCTAATTCTGTCTCCGATGATAAATACCCACCTGTTTCCACCGAAAAACCCTTCAGGGGATCGTTTGCAACAGTTTGGCACCATTTCTGAGTGAATTGCAGAACGTCAGATTTTGGCTGAAATTGTGACCGCGCGGCTTAGGGATTTTTTCAAAAAAAGTTGTTCGGACCTCGAGGGCTAATTTTGTTTCCGATGATAAATACCCACCTGTTTCCACCGAAAAAGCCTTCAGGGGATCGTTTGCAACAGTTTAGCACCATCTTTGAATGAACTGCAGAACGTCAGATTTTTGCTGAAATTGTGACCAAGCGGCTTAGGGATTTTTTCAAAAAAAGTTGTTCAGATGTCGAGGGCTAATTCTGTTTCCGATGATAAATACCCACCTGTTTCCACCGAAAAACCTTTCAGGGGATCGTTTGCAACAGTTTGGCACCATTTCTGAGTGAATTGCAGAACGTCAGATTTTGGCTGAAATTGTGACCGCGCGGCTTAGGGATTTTTTCAAAAAAAGTTGTTCAGACGTAGAGGGCTAATTCTGTTTCCCATGATAAATACCCACCTGTTTCCACCGAAAAAGCCTTCAGGGGATCGTTTGCAACAGTTTGGCACCATCTTTGAATGAATTGCAGAACGTCAGATTTTTGCTGAAATTGTGACCGCGCGGTTTAGGGATTTTTTCAAAAAAAAGTTGTTCAGATGTCGAGGGCTAATTCTGTTTCCGATGATAAATACCCACCTGTTTCCACCGAAAAAGCCTTCAGGGGATCATTTGCAACAGTTTAGCACCATCTTTGAATGAATTGCAGAACGTCAGATTTTTGCTGAAATTGTGACCGCGCGGCTTAGGGATTTTTTCAAAAAAAGTTGTTCAGACGTCGAGGGCTAATTCTGTTTCCCATGATAAATACCCACCTGTTTCCACCGAAAAAGCCTTCAGGGGATCGTTTGCAACAGTTTGGCACCATCTTTGAATGAATTGCAGAACGTCAGATTTTTGCTGAAATTGTGACCGCGCGGCTTAGGGATTTTTTCAAAAAAAGTTCTTCAGACGTCGAGGGCTAATTCTGTTTCCGATGATAAATACCCACCTGTTTCCACCGAAAAACACTTCAGGGGATCGTTTGCAACAGTTTAGCACCATCTTTGAATAAATTGCAGAACGTCAGTTTTTTACTGAAATTGTGACCGCGCGGCTTAGGGATTTTTTCAAAAAAAGTTGTTCAGACGTAGAGGGCTAATTCTGTTTCCCATGATAAATACCCACCTGTTTCCACCGAAAAAGCCTTCAGCGGATCGTTTGCAACAGTTTAGCACCATCTTTGAATGAATTGCAGAACGTCAGATTTTGGCTGAAATTGTGACCGCGCGACTTAGGGATTTTTTCAAAAAAAGTTGTTCAGACGTCGAGGGCAAATCCTGTTTCCGATGATAAATACCCACCTGTTTCCACCGAAAAACTTTTCAGGGGATCGTTTGCAACAGTTTGGCACCATTTCTGAGTGAATTGCAGAACGTCAGAAATTTTGAAGAAATTGTGACCGCGCGGCTTAGGGATTTTTTCAAAAAAAGTTGTTCAGACGTCGAGCGCTAATTCTGTTTCCGATGTTAAAAGCCCACCTGTTTCCACCGAAAAACCTTTCAGGGGATCGTTTGCAACATTTTGGCACCATTTCTGAGTGAATTGCAGAACGTCAGAAATTTTGAAGACATTGTGACCGCGCGGCTTAGGGATTTTTTCAAAAAAAGTTGTTCAGATGTTGAGGGCTAATTCTGTTTCCGGTGATAAATACCCACCTGTTTCCACCGAAAAACCCTTCAGGGGATCGTTTGCAACAGTTTGGCACCATTTCTGAGTGAATTGCAGAACGTCAGATTTTGGCTGAAATTGTGACCGCGCGGCTTAGGGATTTTTTCAAAAAAAATTGTTCAGACGTAGAGGGCTAATTCTGTTTCCCATGATAAATACCCACCTGTTTCCACCGAAAAAGCCTTCAGGGGATCGTTTGCAACAGTTTAGCACCATCTTTGAATGAATTGCAGAACGTCAGATTTTTGAAGAAATTGTGACCGCGCGGCTTAGGGATTTTTTCAAAAAAAGTTGTTCAGACGTCGAGGGCTAATTCTGTTTCCCATGATAAATACCCACCTGTTTCCACCGAAAAAGCCTTCATGGGTTCGTTTGCAACAGTTTAGCACCATCTTTGAATGAACTGCAGAACGTCAGATTTTTGCTGAAATTGTGACCGCGCGGCTTAGGGATTTTTTCAAAAAAAGTTGTTCAGATGTCGAGGGCTAATTCTGTTTCCGATGATAAATACCCACCTGTTTCCACCGAAAAACCTTTCAGGGGATCGTTTGCAACAGTTTGGCACCATTTCTGAGTGAATTGCAGAACGTCAGATTTTGGCTGAAATTGTGACCGCGCGGCTTAGGGATTTTTTCAAAAAAAGTTGTTCAGACGTAGAGGGCTAATTCTGTTTCCCATGATAAATACCCACCTGTTTCCACCGAAAAATCCTTCAGGGGATCGTTTGCAACAGTTTATCACCATCTTTGAATGAATTGCAGAACGTCAGATTTTGGCTGAAATTGTGACCGCGCGGCTTAGGGATTTTTTTAAAAAAAGTTGTTCAGACGTAGAGGGCTAATTCTGTTTCCCATGATAAATACCCACCTGTTTCCACCGAAAAAGCCTTCAGGGGATCGTTTGCAACAGTTTAGCACCATCTTTGAATGAATTGCAGAACGTCAGATTTTTGAAGAAATTGTGACCGCGCGGCTTAGGGATTTTTTCAAAAAAAGTTGTTCAGACGTAGAGGGCTAATTCTGTTTCCCATGATAAATACCCACCTGTTTCCACCGAAAAAGCCTTCAGGGGATCGTTTGCAACAGTTTAGCACCATCTTTGAATGAATTGCAGAACGTCAGATTTTGGCTGAAATTGTGACCGCGCGACTTAGGGATTTTTTCAAAAAAAGTTGTTCAGACGTCGAGGGCAAATCCTGTTTCCGATGATAAATACCCACCTGTTTCCACCGAAAAACTTTTCAGGGGATCGTTTGCAACAGTTTGGCACCATTTCTGAGTGAATTGCAGAACGTCAGAAATTTTGAAGAAATTGTGACCGCGCGGCTTAGGGATTTTTTCAAAAAAAGTTGTTCAGACGTCGAGCGCTAATTCTGTTTCCGATGTTAAAAGCCCACCTGTTTCCACCGAAAAACCTTTCAGGGGATCGTTTGCAACATTTTGGCACCATTTCTGAGTGAATTGCAGAACGTCAGAAATTTTGAAGACATTGTGACCGCGCGGCTTAGGGATTTTTTCAAAAAAAGTTGTTCAGATGTTGAGGGCTAATTCTGTTTCCGGTGATAAATACCCACCTGTTTCCACCGAAAAACCCTTCAGGGGATCGTTTGCAACAGTTTGGCACCATTTCTGAGTGAATTGCAAAACGTCAGAAATTTTGAAGAAATTGTGACCGCGCGGCTTAGGGATTTTTTCAAAAAAAGTTGTTCGGACCTCGAGGGCTAATTCTGTCTCCGATGATAAATACCCACCTGTTTCCACCGAAAAACCCTTCAGGGGATTGTTTGCAACAGTTTGCCACCATTTCTGAGTGAATTGCAGAACTTCAGATTTTTGCAGAAATTGTGACCGCGCGGCTTAGGGATTTTTTCAAAAAAAGTTGTTCAGACGTCGAGGGCTATTTCTGTTTCCCATGATAAATACCCACCTGTTTCCACCGAAAAACATTTCAGGGGATCGTTTGCAACATTTTGGCACCATTTCTGAGTGAATTGCAGAACGTCAGAAATTTTGAAGACATTGTGACCGCGCGGCTTAAGGATTTTTTCAAAAAAAGTTGTTCCGATGTCGAGGGCTAATTCTGTTTCCGATGATAAATACCCACCTGTTTCCACCGAAAAACCCTTCAGGGGATCGTTTGCAACAGTTTAGCACCATCTTTGAATAAATTGCAGAACGTCAGTTTTTTACTGAAATTGTGACCGCGCGGCTTAGGGATTTTTTCAAAAAAAATTGTTCAGACGTCGAGGTCTAATTCTGTTTCCCATGATAAATTCCCACCTGTTTCCACCGAAAAACCCTTCAGGGGATCGTTTGCAACAGTTTGGCACCATTTCTGAGTGAATTGCAAAACGTCAGAAATTTTGAAGAAATTGTGACCGCGCGGCTTAGGGATTTTTTCAAAAAAAGTTGTTCAGACGTCGAGCGCTAATTCTGTTTCCGATGTTAAAAACCCACCTGTTTCCACCGAAAAACCTTTCAGGGGATCGTTTGCAACATTTTGGCACCATTTCTGAGTGAATTGCAGAACGTCAGAAATTTTGAAGACATTGTGACCGCGCGGCTTAGGGATTTTTTCAAAAAAAGTTGTTCAGACGTCGAGCGCTAATTCTGTTTCCGATGTTAAAAACCCACCTGTTTCCACCGAAAAACCCTTCAGGGGATCGTTTGCAACAGTTTGGCACCATTTCTGAGTGAATTGCAGAACGTCAGATTTTTGCTGAAATTGTGAACGCGCGGCTTAGGGATTTTTTCAAAAAAAGTTGTTCAGACTTCGAGCGCTAATTCTGTTTCCCATGATAAATACCCACCTGTTTCCACCAAAAAACCCTTCAGGGGATCGTTTGCAACAGTTTGGCACCATTTCTGAGTGAATTGCAAAACGTCAGAAATTTTGAAGAAATTGTGACCGCGCGGCTTAGGGATTTTTTCAAAAAAAGTTGTTCGGACCTCGAGGGCTAATTCTGTTTCCGATGATAAATACCCACCTGTTTCCACCGAAAAACCCTTCAGGGGATCGTTTGCAACAGTTTGGCACCAATTCTGAGTGAATTGCAGAACGTCAGATTTTTGCTGAAATTGTGAACGCGCGGCTTAGGGATTTTTTCAAAAAAAGTTGTTCAGACTTCGAGGGCTAATTCTGTTTCCCATGATAAATACCCACCTGTTTCCACCAAAAAACCCTTCAGGGGATCGTTTGCAACAGTTTGGCACCATTTCTGAGTGAATTGCAAAACGTCAGAAATTTTGAAGAAATTGTGACCGCGCGGCTTAGGGATTTTTTCAAAAAAAGTTGTTCCGATGTCTAGGGCTAATTCTGTTTCCGATGATAAATACCCACCTGTTTCCACCGAAAAACCTTTCAGGGGATCGTTTGCAACAGTTTGGCACCATTTCTGAGTGAATTGCAGAACGTCAGATTTTGGCTGAAATTGTGACCGCGCGGCTTAGGGATTTTTTCAAAAAAAGTTGTTCGGACCTCGAGGGCTAATTTTGTTTCCGATGATAAATACCCACCTGTTTCCAACGAAAAAGCCTTCAGGGGATCGTTTGCAACAGTTTGGCACCATTTCTGAGTGAATTGCAAAACGTCAGAAATTTTGAAGAAATTGTGACCAAGCGGCTTAGGGATTTTTTCAAAAAAAGTTGTTCCGATGTCTAGGGCTAATTCTGTTTCCGATGATAAATACCCTCCTGTTTCCACCGAAAAACCCTTCAGGGGATCGTTTGCAACAGTTTAGCACCATCTTTGAATGAATTGCAGAACGTCAGTTTTTTGCTGAAATTGTGACCGCGCGGCTTAGGGATTTTTTCAAAAAAAAATTGTTCAGACGTTGAGGTCTAATTCTGTTTCCCATGATAAATTCCCACCTGTTTCCACCGAAAAACCTTTCAGGGGATCGTTTGCAACATTTTGGCACCATTTCTGAGCGAATTGCAGAACGTCAGAAATTTTGAAGACATTGTGACCGCGCGGCTTAGGGATTTTTTCAAAAAAAGTTGTTCAGACGTCGAGCGCTAATTCTGTTTCCGATGTTAAAAACCCACCTGTTTCCACCGAAAAACCTTTCAGGGGATCGTTTGCAACATTTTGGCACCATTTCTGAGTGAATTGCAGAACGTCAGAAATTTTGAAGAAATTGTGACCGCGCGGCTTAGGGATTTTTTCAAAAAAAGTTGTTCAGATGTCGAGGGCTAATTCTGTTTCCGATGATAAATACCCTCCTGTTTCCACCGAAAAACCCTTTAGGGGATCGTTTGCAACAGTTTAGCACCATCTTTGAATGAATTGCAGAACGTCAGTTTTTTGCTGAAATTGTGACCGCGCGGCTTAGGGATTTTTTCAAAAAAAAATTGTTCAGACGTCGAGGTCTAATTCTTTTTCCCATGATAAATTCCCACCTGTTTCCACCGAAAAACCCTTCAGGGGATCGTTTGCAACAGTTTGGCACCATTTCTGAGTGAATTGCAAAACGTCAGAAATTTTGAAGAAATTGTGACTGCGCGGCTTAGGGATTTTTTCAAAAAAAGTTGTTCGGACCTCGAAGGCTAATTCTGCCTCCGATGATAAATACCCACCTGTTTCCACCGAAAAACCCTTCAGGGGATTGTTTGCAACAGTTTGGCACCATTTCTGAGTGAATTGCAGAACTTCAGATTTTTGCAGAAATTGTGACCACGCGGCTTAGGGATTTTTTCAAAAAAAGTTGTTCAGACTTCGAGGGCTAACTCTGTTTCCCAGGATAAATACCCACCTGTTTCCACCGAAAAACCCTTCAGGGGATTATTTGCAACAGTTTGGCACCATTTCTGAGTGAATTGCAGAACGTCAGAAATTTTGAAGAAATTGTGACCGCGCGGCTTAGGGATTTTTTCAAAAAAAGTTGTTCAGACGTCGAGGGCTAATTCTGTTTCCCATGATAAATACCCACCTGTTTCCACCGAAAAAGCCTTCAGGGGATCGTTTGCAACAGTTTAGCACCATCTTTGAATGAACTGCAGAACGTCAGATTTTTGCTGAAATTGTGACCGCGCGGCTTAGGGATTTTTTCAAAAAAAGTTGTTCAGATGTCGAGGGCTAATTCTGTATCCGATGATAAATACCCACCTGTTTCCACCGAAAAACCTTTCAGGGGATCGTTTGCAACAGTTTCGCACCATTTCTGAGTGAATTGCAGAACGTCAGATTTTGGCTGAAATTGTGACCGCGCGGCTTAGGGATTTTTTCAAAAAAAGTTGTTCCGACGTCGAGGGCTAATTCTGTTTCCCATGATAAATACCCACCTGTTTCCACCGAAAAAGCCTTCAGGGGATCGTTTGCAACAGTTTAGCACCATCTTTGAATGAATTGCAGAACGTCAGATTTTTGCTGAAATTGTGACCGCGCGGCTTAGGGATTTTTTCACAAAAAGTTGTTCAGACGTCGAGGGCTAATTCTGTTTCCGATGATAAATACCCACCTGTTTCCACCGAAAAACCTTTCAGGGGATCGTTTGCAACAGTTTGGCACCATTTCTGAGTGAATTGCAGAACGTCAGAAATTTTGAAGAAATTGTGACCGCGCGGCTTAGGGATTTTTTCAAAAAAAGTTATTCAGACGTAGAGGGCTAATTCTGTTTCCCATGATAAATACCCACCTGTTTCCACCGAAAAAGCCTTCAGGGGATCGTTTGCAACAGTTTAGCACCATCTTTGAATGAATTGCAGAACGTCAGATTTTTGAAGAAATTGTGACCGCGCGGCTTAGGGATTTTTTCAAAAAAAGTTGTTCAGACGTCGAGGGCTAATTCTGTTTCCCATGATAAATACCCACCTGTTTCCACCGAAAAAGCCTTCAGGGGATCGTTTGCAACAGTTTGGCACCATCTTTGAATGAATTGCAGAACGTCAGATTTTTGCTGAAATTGTGACCGTGCGGCATACGGTTTTTTTCAAAAAAAGTTGTTCAGACGTCAAGGGCTAATTCTGTTTCCGATGATAAATACCCACCTGTTTCCACCGAAAAACCTTTCAGGGGATTGTTTGCAACAGTTTGGCACCATTTCTGAGTGAATTGCAGAACGTCAGAAATTTTGAAGAAATTGTGACCGCGCGGCTTAGGGATTTTTTGAAAAAAAATTGTTCAGACGTCGAGGTCTAATTCTGTTTCCCATGATAAATTCCCACCTGTTTCCACCGAAAAACCCTTCAGGGGATCGTTTGCAACAGTTTGGCACCATTTCTGAGTGAATTGCAAAACGTCAGAAATTTTGAAGAAATTGTGACCGCGCGGCTTAGGGATTTTTTCAAAAAAAGTTGTTCGGACCTCGAGGGCTAATTCTGTCTCCGATGATAAATACCCACCTGTTTCCACCGAAAAACCCTTCAGGGGATCGTTTGCAACAGTTTGGCACCATTTCTGAGTGAATTGCAGAACTTCAGATTTTTGCAGAAATTGTGACCGCGCGGCTTAGGGATTTTTTCAAAAAAAAGTTCTTCAGACTTCGAGGGCTAATTCTGTTTCCCATGATAAATACACACCTGTTTCCACCGAAAAACCCTTCAGGGGATTGTTTGCAACAGTTTGGCATGATTTCTGAGTAAATGGCAGAACGTCAGAAATTTTGAAGAAATTGTGACCGCGCGGCTTAGGGATTTTTTCAAAAAAAGTTGTTCAGACGTCGAGGGCTAATTCTGTTTCCCATGATAAATACCCACCTGTTTCCACCGAAAAACCTTTCAGGGGATCGTTTGCAACATTTTGGCACCATTTCTGATTGAATTGCAGAACGTCAGAAATTTTGAAGAAATTGTGACCGCGCGGCTTAGGGATTTTTTCAAAAAAAGTTGTTCAGACGTCGAGGGCTAATTCTGTTTCCCATGATAAATACCCACCTGTTTCCACCGAAAAACCTTTCAGGGGATCGTTTGCAACAGTTTGGCACCATTTCCGAGTGAATTGCAGAACGTCAGACTTTGGCTGAAATTGTGACCGCGCGGCTTAGGGATTTTTTCAAAAAAAGTTGTTCAGACGTAGAGGGCTAATTCTGTTTCCCATGATAAATTCCCACCTGTTTCCACCGAAAAACCCTTCAGGGGATCGTTTGCAACAGTTTGGCACCATTTCTGAGTGAATTGCAAAACGTCAGAAATTTTGAAGAAATTGTGACCGCGCGGCTTAGGGATTTTTTCAAAAAAAGTTCTTCGGACCTCGAGGGCTAATTCTGTCTCCGATGATAAATACCCACCTGTTTCCACCGAAAAACCCTACAGGGGATTGTTTGCAACAGTTTGGCACCATTTCTGAGTGAATTGCAGAACTTCAGATTTTTGCAGAAATTGTGACCGCGCGGCTTAGGGATTTTTTCAAAAAAAGTTGTTCAGACGTCGAGGGCTAATTCTGTTTCCCATGATAAATACCCTCCTGTTTCTACCGAAAAAGCCTTCAGGGGATCGTTTGCAACAGTTCAGCACCATCTTTGAATGAACTGCAGAACGTCAGATTTTTGCTGAAATTGTGACCGCGCGGCTTAGGGATTTTTTTAAAAAAAAGTTGTTCAGATGTCGAGGGCTAATTCTGTTTCCGATGATAAATACCCACCTGTTTCCACCGAAAAACCTTTCAGGGGATCGTTTGCAACAGTTTGGCACCATTTCTGAGTGAATTGCAGAACGTCAGAAATTTTGAAGAAATTGTGACCGCGCGGCTTAGGGATTTTTTCAAAAAAAGTTGTTCATACGTCGAGCGCTAATTCTTTTTCCGATGTTAAAAACCCACCTGTTTCCACCGAAAAACCTTTCAGGGGATCGTTTGCAACATTTTAGCACCATTTCTGAGTGAATTGTAGAACGTCAGAAATTTTGAAGACATTGTGACCGCGCGGCTTAGGGATTTTTTCAAAAAAAGTTGTTCAGATGTCGAGGGCTAATTCTGTTTCCGATGATAAATACCCACCTGTTTCCACCGAAAAACCCTTCAGGGGATCGTTTGCAACAGTTTAGCACCATCTTTGAATGAATTGCAGAACGTCAGTTTTTTGCTGAAATTGTGACCGCGCGGCTTAGGGATTTTTTCAAAAACAATTGTTCAGACGTCGAGGTCTAATTCTGTTTCCCGTGATAAATTCCCACCTGTTTCCACCCAAAAACCCTTCAGGGGATCGTTTGCAACAGTTTGGCACCATTTCTGAGTGAATTGCAGAACGTCAGAAATTTTGAAGAAAGTGTGACCGCGCGGCTTAGCGATTTTTTCAAAAAAAGTTGTTCGGACCTCGAGGGCTAATTCTGTTTCCGATGATAAATACCCACCTGTTTCCACCGAAAAACCCTTCAGGGGATCGTTTGCAACAGTTTGGCACCATTTCTGAGTGAATTGCAGAACGTCAGATTTTTGCTGAAATTGTGACCGCGCGGCTTAGGGATTTTTTCAAAAAAAGTTGTTCAGACTTCGAGCGCTAATTCTGTTTCCCATGATAAATACCCACCTGTTTCCACCGAAAAACCCTTCAGGGGATCGTTTGCAACAGTTTGGCACCATTTCTGAGTGAATTGCAGAACGTCAGAAATTTTGAAGAAATTGTGACCGCGCGGCTTAGGGATTTTTTCAAAAAAAGTTGTTCGGACCTCGAGGGCTAATTCTGTCTCCGATGATAAATACCCACCTGTTTCCACCGAAAAACCCTTCAGGGGATCGTTTGCAACAGTTTGGCACCATTTCTGAGTGAATTGCAGAACGTCAGATTTTGGCTGAAATTGTGACCGCGCGGCTTAGGGATTTTTTCAAAAAAAGTTGTTCGGACCTCGAGGGCTAATTTTGTTTCCGATGATAAATACCCACCTGTTTCCACCGAAAAAGCCTTCAGGGGATCGTTTGCAACAGTTTAGCACCATCTTTGAATGAACTGCAGAACGTCAGATTTTTGCTGAAATTGTGACCAAGCGGCTTAGGGATTTTTTCAAAAAAAGTTGTTCAGATGTCGAGGGCTAATTCTGTTTCCGATGATAAATACCCACCTGTTTCCACCGAAAAACCTTTCAGGGGATCGTTTGCAACAGTTTGGCACCATTTCTGAGTGAATTGCAGAACGTCAGATTTTGGCTGAAATTGTGACCGCGCGGCTTAGGGATTTTTTCAAAAAAAGTTGTTCAGACGTAGAGGGCTAATTCTGTTTCCCATGATAAATACCCACCTGTTTCCACCGAAAAAGCCTTCAGGGGATCGTTTGCAACAGTTTGGCACCATCTTTGAATGAATTGCAGAACGTCAGATTTTTGCTGAAATTGTGACCGCGCGGTTTAGGGATTTTTTCAAAAAAAAGTTGTTCAGATGTCGAGGGCTAATTCTGTTTCCGATGATAAATACCCACCTGTTTCCACCGAAAAAGCCTTCAGGGGATCATTTGCAACAGTTTAGCACCATCTTTGAATGAATTGCAGAACGTCAGATTTTTGCTGAAATTGTGACCGCGCGGCTTAGGGATTTTTTCAAAAAAAGTTGTTCAGACGTCGAGGGCTAATTCTGTTTCCCATGATAAATACCCACCTGTTTCCACCGAAAAAGCCTTCAGGGGATCGTTTGCAACAGTTTGGCACCATCTTTGAATGAATTGCAGAACGTCAGATTTTTGCTGAAATTGTGACCGCGCGGCTTAGGGATTTTTTCAAAAAAAGTTCTTCAGACGTCGAGGGCTAATTCTGTTTCCGATGATAAATACCCACCTGTTTCCACCGAAAAACACTTCAGGGGATCGTTTGCAACAGTTTAGCACCATCTTTGAATAAATTGCAGAACGTCAGTTTTTTACTGAAATTGTGACCGCGCGGCTTAGGGATTTTTTCAAAAAAAGTTGTTCAGACGTAGAGGGCTAATTCTGTTTCCCATGATAAATACCCACCTGTTTCCACCGAAAAAGCCTTCAGCGGATCGTTTGCAACAGTTTAGCACCATCTTTGAATGAATTGCAGAACGTCAGATTTTGGCTGAAATTGTGACCGCGCGACTTAGGGATTTTTTCAAAAAAAGTTGTTCAGACGTCGAGGGCAAATCCTGTTTCCGATGATAAATACCCACCTGTTTCCACCGAAAAACTTTTCAGGGGATCGTTTGCAACAGTTTGGCACCATTTCTGAGTGAATTGCAGAACGTCAGAAATTTTGAAGAAATTGTGACCGCGCGGCTTAGGGATTTTTTCAAAAAAAGTTGTTCAGACGTCGAGCGCTAATTCTGTTTCCGATGTTAAAAGCCCACCTGTTTCCACCGAAAAACCTTTCAGGGGATCGTTTGCAACATTTTGGCACCATTTCTGAGTGAATTGCAGAACGTCAGAAATTTTGAAGACATTGTGACCGCGCGGCTTAGGGATTTTTTCAAAAAAAGTTGTTCAGATGTTGAGGGCTAATTCTGTTTCCGGTGATAAATACCCACCTGTTTCCACCGAAAAACCCTTCAGGGGATCGTTTGCAACAGTTTGGCACCATTTCTGAGTGAATTGCAGAACGTCAGATTTTGGCTGAAATTGTGACCGCGCGGCTTAGGGATTTTTTCAAAAAAAATTGTTCAGACGTAGAGGGCTAATTCTGTTTCCCATGATAAATACCCACCTGTTTCCACCGAAAAAGCCTTCAGGGGATCGTTTGCAACAGTTTAGCACCATCTTTGAATGAATTGCAGAACGTCAGATTTTTGAAGAAATTGTGACCGCGCGGCTTAGGGATTTTTTCAAAAAAAGTTGTTCAGACGTCGAGGGCTAATTCTGTTTCCCATGATAAATACCCACCTGTTTCCACCGAAAAAGCCTTCATGGGTTCGTTTGCAACAGTTTAGCACCATCTTTGAATGAACTGCAGAACGTCAGATTTTTGCTGAAATTGTGACCGCGCGGCTTAGGGATTTTTTCAAAAAAAGTTGTTCAGATGTCGAGGGCTAATTCTGTTTCCGATGATAAATACCCACCTGTTTCCACCGAAAAACCTTTCAGGGGATCGTTTGCAACAGTTTGGCACCATTTCTGAGTGAATTGCAGAACGTCAGATTTTGGCTGAAATTGTGACCGCGCGGCTTAGGGATTTTTTCAAAAAAAGTTGTTCAGACGTAGAGGGCTAATTCTGTTTCCCATGATAAATACCCACCTGTTTCCACCGAAAAATCCTTCAGGGGATCGTTTGCAACAGTTTATCACCATCTTTGAATGAATTGCAGAACGTCAGATTTTGGCTGAAATTGTGACCGCGCGGCTTAGGGATTTTTTTAAAAAAAGTTGTTCAGACGTAGAGGGCTAATTCTGTTTCCCATGATAAATACCCACCTGTTTCCACCGAAAAAGCCTTCAGGGGATCGTTTGCAACAGTTTAGCACCATCTTTGAATGAATTGCAGAACGTCAGATTTTTGAAGAAATTGTGACCGCGCGGCTTAGGGATTTTTTCAAAAAAAGTTGTTCAGACGTAGAGGGCTAATTCTGTTTCCCATGATAAATACCCACCTGTTTCCACCGAAAAAGCCTTCAGGGGATCGTTTGCAACAGTTTAGCACCATCTTTGAATGAATTGCAGAACGTCAGATTTTGGCTGAAATTGTGACCGCGCGACTTAGGGATTTTTTCAAAAAAAGTTGTTCAGACGTCGAGGGCAAATCCTGTTTCCGATGATAAATACCCACCTGTTTCCACCGAAAAACTTTTCAGGGGATCGTTTGCAACAGTTTGGCACCATTTCTGAGTGAATTGCAGAACGTCAGAAATTTTGAAGAAATTGTGACCGCGCGGCTTAGGGATTTTTTCAAAAAAAGTTGTTCAGACGTCGAGCGCTAATTCTGTTTCCGATGTTAAAAGCCCACCTGTTTCCACCGAAAAACCTTTCAGGGGATCGTTTGCAACATTTTGGCACCATTTCTGAGTGAATTGCAGAACGTCAGAAATTTTGAAGACATTGTGACCGCGCGGCTTAGGGATTTTTTCAAAAAAAGTTGTTCAGATGTTGAGGGCTAATTCTGTTTCCGGTGATAAATACCCACCTGTTTCCACCGAAAAACCCTTCAGGGGATCGTTTGCAACAGTTTGGCACCATTTCTGAGTGAATTGCAAAACGTCAGAAATTTTGAAGAAATTGTGACCGCGCGGCTTAGGGATTTTTTCAAAAAAAGTTGTTCGGACCTCGAGGGCTAATTCTGTCTCCGATGATAAATACCCACCTGTTTCCACCGAAAAACCCTTCAGGGGATTGTTTGCAACAGTTTGCCACCATTTCTGAGTGAATTGCAGAACTTCAGATTTTTGCAGAAATTGTGACCGCGCGGCTTAGGGATTTTTTCAAAAAAAGTTGTTCAGACGTCGAGGGCTATTTCTGTTTCCCATGATAAATACCCACCTGTTTCCACCGAAAAACATTTCAGGGGATCGTTTGCAACATTTTGGCACCATTTCTGAGTGAATTGCAGAACGTCAGAAATTTTGAAGACATTGTGACCGCGCGGCTTAAGGATTTTTTCAAAAAAAGTTGTTCCGATGTCGAGGGCTAATTCTGTTTCCGATGATAAATACCCACCTGTTTCCACCGAAAAACCCTTCAGGGGATCGTTTGCAACAGTTTAGCACCATCTTTGAATAAATTGCAGAACGTCAGTTTTTTACTGAAATTGTGACCGCGCGGCTTAGGGATTTTTTCAAAAAAAATTGTTCAGACGTCGAGGTCTAATTCTGTTTCCCATGATAAATTCCCACCTGTTTCCACCGAAAAACCCTTCAGGGGATCGTTTGCAACAGTTTGGCACCATTTCTGAGTGAATTGCAAAACGTCAGAAATTTTGAAGAAATTGTGACCGCGCGGCTTAGGGATTTTTTCAAAAAAAGTTGTTCAGACGTCGAGCGCTAATTCTGTTTCCGATGTTAAAAACCCACCTGTTTCCACCGAAAAACCTTTCAGGGGATCGTTTGCAACATTTTGGCACCATTTCTGAGTGAATTGCAGAACGTCAGAAATTTTGAAGACATTGTGACCGCGCGGCTTAGGGATTTTTTCAAAAAAAGTTGTTCAGACGTCGAGCGCTAATTCTGTTTCCGATGTTAAAAACCCACCTGTTTCCACCGAAAAACCCTTCAGGGGATCGTTTGCAACAGTTTGGCACCATTTCTGAGTGAATTGCAGAACGTCAGATTTTTGCTGAAATTGTGAACGCGCGGCTTAGGGATTTTTTCAAAAAAAGTTGTTCAGACTTCGAGCGCTAATTCTGTTTCCCATGATAAATACCCACCTGTTTCCACCAAAAAACCCTTCAGGGGATCGTTTGCAACAGTTTGGCACCATTTCTGAGTGAATTGCAAAACGTCAGAAATTTTGAAGAAATTGTGACCGCGCGGCTTAGGGATTTTTTCAAAAAAAGTTGTTCGGACCTCGAGGGCTAATTCTGTTTCCGATGATAAATACCCACCTGTTTCCACCGAAAAACCCTTCAGGGGATCGTTTGCAACAGTTTGGCACCAATTCTGAGTGAATTGCAGAACGTCAGATTTTTGCTGAAATTGTGAACGCGCGGCTTAGGGATTTTTTCAAAAAAAGTTGTTCAGACTTCGAGGGCTAATTCTGTTTCCCATGATAAATACCCACCTGTTTCCACCAAAAAACCCTTCAGGGGATCGTTTGCAACAGTTTGGCACCATTTCTGAGTGAATTGCAAAACGTCAGAAATTTTGAAGAAATTGTGACCGCGCGGCTTAGGGATTTTTTCAAAAAAAGTTGTTCCGATGTCTAGGGCTAATTCTGTTTCCGATGATAAATACCCACCTGTTTCCACCGAAAAACCTTTCAGGGGATCGTTTGCAACAGTTTGGCACCATTTCTGAGTGAATTGCAGAACGTCAGATTTTGGCTGAAATTGTGACCGCGCGGCTTAGGGATTTTTTCAAAAAAAGTTGTTCGGACCTCGAGGGCTAATTTTGTTTCCGATGATAAATACCCACCTGTTTCCAACGAAAAAGCCTTCAGGGGATCGTTTGCAACAGTTTGGCACCATTTCTGAGTGAATTGCAAAACGTCAGAAATTTTGAAGAAATTGTGACCAAGCGGCTTAGGGATTTTTTCAAAAAAAGTTGTTCCGATGTCTAGGGCTAATTCTGTTTCCGATGATAAATACCCACCTGTTTCCACCAAAAAACCCTTCAGGGGATCGTTTGCAACAGTTTGGCACCATTTCTGAGTGAATTGCAAAACGTCAGAAATTTTGAAGAAATTGTGACCGCGCGGCTTAGGGATTTTTTCAAAAAAAGTTGTTCGGACCTCGAGGGCTAATTCTGTTTCCGATGATAAATACCCACCTGTTTCCACCGAAAAACCCTTCAGGGGATCGTTTGCAACAGTTTGGCACCAATTCTGAGTGAATTGCAGAACGTCAGATTTTTGCTGAAATTGTGAACGCGCGGCTTAGGGATTTTTTCAAAAAAAGTTGTTCAGACTTCGAGGGCTAATTCTGTTTCCCATGATAAATACCCACCTGTTTCCACCAAAAAACCCTTCAGGGGATCGTTTGCAACAGTTTGGCACCATTTCTGAGTGAATTGCAAAACGTCAGAAATTTTGAAGAAATTGTGACCGCGCGGCTTAGGGATTTTTTCAAAAAAAGTTGTTCCGATGTCTAGGGCTAATTCTGTTTCCGATGATAAATACCCACCTGTTTCCACCGAAAAACCTTTCAGGGGATCGTTTGCAACAGTTTGGCACCATTTCTGAGTGAATTGCAGAACGTCAGATTTTGGCTGAAATTGTGACCGCGCGGCTTAGGGATTTTTTCAAAAAAAGTTGTTCGGACCTCGAGGGCTAATTTTGTTTCCGATGATAAATACCCACCTGTTTCCAACGAAAAAGCCTTCAGGGGTTCGTTTGCAACAGTTTAGCACCATCTTTGAATGAGCTGCAGAACGTCAGATTTTTGCTGAAATTGTGACCAAGCGGCTTAGGGATTTTTTCAAAAAAAGTTGTTCAGATGTCGAGGGCTAATTCTGTTTCCGATGATAAATACCCACCTGTTTCCACCGAAAAACCTTTCAGGGGATCGTTTGCAACAGTTTGGCACCATTTCTGAGTGAATTGCAGAACGTCAGATTTTGGCTGAAATTGTGACCGCGCGGCTTAGGGATTTTTTCAAAAAAAGTTGTTCAGACGTAGAGGGCTAATTCTGTTTCCCATGATAAATACCCACCTGTTTCCACTGAAAAAGCCTTCAGGGGATCGTTTGCAACAGTTTGGCACCATCTTTGAATGAATTGCAGAACGTCAGATTTTTGCTGAAATTGTGACCGCGCGGTTTAGGGATTTTTTCAAAAAAAAGTTGTTCAGATGTCGAGGGCTAATTCTGTTTCCGATGATAAATAACCACCTGTTTCCACCGAAAAAGCCTTCAGGGGATCATTTGCAACAGTTTAGCACCATCTTTGAATGAATTGCAGAACGTCAGATTTTTGCTGAAATTGTGACCGCGCGGCTTAGGGATTTTTTCAAAAAAAGTTGTTCAGACGTCGAGGGCTAATTCTGTTTCCCATGATAAATACCCACCTGTTTCCACCGAAAAAGCCTTCAGGGGATCGTTTGCAACAGTTTGGCACCATCTTTGAATGAATTGCAGAACGTCAGATTTTTGCTGAAATTGTGACCGCGCGGCTTAGGGATTTTTTCAAAAAAAGTTCTTCAGACGTCGAGGGCTAATTCTGTTTCCGATGATAAATACCCACCTGTCTCCACCGAAAAACCTTTCAGGGGATCGTTTGCAACAGTTTGGCACCATTTCTGAGTGAATTGCAGAACGTCAGATTTTGGCTGAAATTGTGACCGCGCGGCTTAGGGATTTTTTCAAAAAAAGTTGTTCAGACGTCGAGGGCTAATTCTGTTTCCCATGATAAATAGCCACCTGTTTCCACCGAAAAAGCCTTCATGGGTTCGTTTGCAACAGTTTAGCACCATCTTTGAATGAACTGCAGAATGTCAGATTTTTGCTGAAATTGTGACCGCGCGGCTTAGGGATTTTTTCAAAAAAAGTTGTTCAGATGTCGAGGGCTAATTCTGTTTCCGATGATAAATACCCACCTGTTTCCACTGAAAAAGCCTTCAGGGGATCGTTTGCAACAGTTTGGCACCATCTTTGAATGAATTGCAGAACGTCAGATTTTTGCTGAAATTGTGACCGCGCGGTTTAGGGATTTTTTCAAAAAAAAGTTGTTCAGATGTCGAGGGCTAATTCTGTTTCCGATGATAAATACCCACCTGTTTCCACCGAAAAAGCCTTCAGGGGATCGTTTGCAACAGTTTGGCACCATCTTTGAATGAATTGCAGAACGTCAGATTTTTGCTGAAATTGTGACCGCGCGGCTTAGGGATTTTTTCACAAAAAGTTGTTCAGACGTCGAGGGCTAATTCTGTTTCCCATGATAAATACCCACCTGTTTCCACCGAAAAAGCCTTCATGGGTTCGTTTGCAACAGTTTAGCACCATCTTTGAATGAACTGCAGAACGTCAGATTTTTGCTGAAATTGTGATCGCGCGGCTTAGGGATTTTTTCAAAAAAAGTTGTTCAGATGTCGAGGGCTAATTCTGTTTCCGATGATAAATACCCACCTGTTTCCACCGAAAAACCTTTCAGGGGATAGTTTGCAACAGTTTGGCACCATTTCTGAGTGAATTGCAGAACGTCAGAAATTTTGAAGACATTGTGACCGCGCGGCTTAGGGATTTTTTCAAAAAAAGTTGTTCAGATGTTGAGGGCTAATTCTGTTTCCGGTGATAAATACCCACCTGTTTCCACCGAAAAACCCTTCAGGGGATCGTTTGCAACAGTTTGGCACCATTTCTGAGTGAATTGCAGAACGTCAGATTTTGGCTGAAATTGTGACCGCGCGGCTTAGGGATTTTTTCAAAAAAAGTTGTTCAGACGTAGAGGGCTAATTCTGTTTCCCATGATAAATACCCACCTGTTTCCACCGAAAAAGCCTTCAGGGGATTGTTTGCAACAGTTTGGCACCATCTTTGAATGAATTGCAGAACGTCAGATTTTTGCTGAAATTGTGACCGCGCGGCTTAGGGATTTTTTCAAAAAAAGTTCTTCAGACGTCGAGGGCTAATTCTGTTTCCGATGATAAATACCCACCTGTCTCCAGCGAAAAACCTTTCAGGGGATCGTTTGCAACAGTTTGGCACCATTTCTGAGTGAATTGCAGAACGTCAGATTTTGGCTGAAATTGTGACCGCGCAGCTTAGGGATTTTTTCAAAAAAAGTTGTTCAGACGTCGAGGGCTAATTCTGTTTCCCATGATAAATAGCCACCTGTTTCCACCGAAAAAGCCTTCATGGGTTCGTTTGCAACAGTTTAGCACCATCTTTGAATGAACTGCAGAATGTCAGATTTTTGCTGAAATTGTGACCGCGCGGCTTAGGGATTTTTTCAAAAAAAAGTTGTTCAGATGTCGAGGGCTAATTCTGTTTCCGATGATAAATACCCACCTGTTTCCACCGAAAAAGCCTTCAGGGGATCGTTTGCAACAGTTTGGCACCATCTTTGAATGAATTGCAGAACGTCAGATTTTTGCTGAAATTGTGACCGCGCGGCTTAGGGATTTTTTCAAAAAAAGTTCTTCAGACGTCGAGGGCTAATTCTGTTTCCGATGATAAATACCCACCTCTCTCCACCGAAAAACCTTTCAGGGGATCGTTTGCAACAGTTTGGCACCATTTCTGAGTGAATTGCAGAACGTCAGATTTTGGCTGAAATTGTGACCGCGCGGCTTAGGGATTTTTTCAAAAAAAGTTGTTCAGACGTCGAGGGCTAATTCTGTTTCCCATGATAAATACCCACCTGTTTCCACCGAAAAAGCCTTCATGGGTTCGTTTGCAACAGTTTAGCACCATCTTTGAATGAACTGCAGAACGTCAGATTTTTGCTGAAATTGTGATCGCGCGGCTTAGGGATTTTTTCAAAAAAAGTTGTTCAGATGTCGAGGGCTAATTCTGTTTCCGATGATAAATACCCACCTGTTTCCACCGAAAAACCTTTCAGGGGATAGTTTGCAACAGTTTGGCACCATTTCTGAGTGAATTGCAGAACGTCAGAAATTTTGAAGACATTGTGACCGCGCGGCTTAGGGATTTTTTCAAAAAAAGTTGTTCAGATGTTGAGGGCTAATTCTGTTTCCGGTGATAAATACCCACCTGTTTCCACCGAAAAACCCTTCAGGGGATCGTTTGCAACAGTTTGGCACCATTTCTGAGTGAATTGCAGAACGTCAGATTTTGGCTGAAATTGTGACCGCGCGGCTTAGGGATTTTTTCAAAAAAAGTTGTTCAGACGTAGAGGGCTAATTCTGTTTCCCATGATAAATACCCACCTGTTTCCACCGAAAAAGCCTTCAGGGGATATTTTGCAACAGTTTATCACCATCTTTGAATGAATTGCAGAACGTCAGATTTTGGCTGAAATTGTGACCGCGCGGCTTAGGGATTTTTTTAAAAAAAGTTGTTCAGACGTAGAGGGCTAATTCTGTTTCCCATGATAAATACCCACCTGTTTCCACCGAAAAAGCCTTCAGGGGATCGTTTGCAACAGTTTAGCACCATCTTTGAATGAATTGCAGAACGTCAGATTTTTGAAGAAATTGTGACCGCGCGGCTTAGGGATTTTTTCAAAAAAAGTTGTTCAGACGTCGAGGGCTAATTCTGTTTCCCATGATAAATACCCACCTGTTTCCACCGAAAAAGCCTTCATGGGTTCGTTTGCAACAGTTTAGCACCATTTCTGAGTGAATTGCAGAACGTCAGATTTTGGCTGAAATTGTGACCGCGCGGCTTAGGGATTTTTTCAAAAAAAGTTGTTCAGACGTAGAGGGCTAATTCTGTTTCCCATGATAAATACCCACCTGTTTCCACCGAAAAAGCCTTCAGGGGATCGTTTGCAACAGTTTAGCACCATCTTTGAATGAATTGCAGAACGTCAGATTTTGGCTGAAATTGTGACCACGCGACTTAGGGATTTTTTCAAAAAAAAGTTGTTCAGATGTTGAGGGCTAATTCTGTTTCCGGTGATAAATACCCACCTGTTTCCACCGAAAAACCCTTCAGGGGATCGTTTGCAACAGTTTGGCACCATTTCTGAGTGAATTGCAAAACGTCAGAAATTTTGAAGAAATTGTGACCGCGCGGCTTAGGGATTTTTTCAAAAAAAGTTGTTCGGACCTCGAGGGCTAATTCTGTCTCCAATGATAAATACCCACCTGTTTCCACCGAAAAACCCTTCAGGGGATTGTTTGCAACAGTTTGGCACCATTTCTGAGTGAATTGCAGAACTTCAGATTTTTGCAGAAATTGTGACCGCGCGGCTTAGGGATTTTTTCAAAAAAAGTTGTTCAGACGTCGAGGGCTAATTCTGTTTCCCATGATAAATTCCCACCTGTTTCCACCGAAAAACCCTTCAGGGGATCGTTTGCAACAGTTTGGCACCATTTCTGAGTGAATTGCAGAACTTCAGATTTTTGCAGAAATTGTGACCGCGCGGCTTAGGGATTTTTTCAAAAAAAAGTTGTTCAGACTTCGAGGGCTAACTCTGTTTCCCAGGATAAATACCCACCTGTTTCCACCGAAAAACCCTTCAGGGGATTGTTTGCAACAGTTTGGCACCATTTCTGAGTGAATTGCAGAACGTCAGAAATTTTGAAGAAATTGTGACCGCGCGGCTTAGGGATTTTTTCAAAAAAAGTTGTTCCGATGTCTAGGGCTAATTCTGTTTCCGATGATAAATACCCACCTGTTTCCACCGAAAAACCTTTCAGGGGATCGTTTGCAACAGTTTGGCACCATTTCTGAGTGAATTGCAGAACGTCAGATTTTGGCTGAAATTGTGACCGCGCGGCTTAGGGATTTTTTCAAAAAAAGTTGTTCAGACGTCGAGGGCTAATTCTGTTTCCCATGATAAATACCCACCTGTTTCCACCGAAAAAGCCTTCATGGGTTCGTTTGCAACAGTTTAGCACCATTTCTGAGTGAATTGCAGAACGTCAGATTTTGGCTGAAATTGTGACCGCGCGGCTTAGGGATTTTTTCAAAAAAAGTTGTTCAGACGTAGAGGGCTAATTCTGTTTCCCATGATAAATATCCACCTGTTTCCACCGAAAAAGCCTTCAGGGGATCGTTTGCAACAGTTTAGCACCATCTTTGAATGAATTGCAGAACGTCAGATTTTGGCTGAAATTTTGACCACGCGACTTAGGGATTTTTTCAAAAAAAGTTGTTCAGATGTTGAGGGCTAATTCTGTTTCCGGTGATAAATACCCACCTGTTTCCACCGAAAAACCCTTCAGGGGATCGTTTGCAACAGTTTGGCACCATTTCTGAGTGAATTGCAAAACGTCAGAAATTTTGAAGAAATTGTGACCGCGCGGCTTAGGGATTTTTTCAAAAAAAGTTGTTCGGACCTCGAGGGCTAATTCTGTTTCCCATGATAAATACCCACCTGTTTCCACCGAAAAAGCCTTCATGGGTTCGTTTGCAACAGTTTAGCACCATTTCTGAGTGAATTGCAGAACGTCAGATTTTGGCTGAAATTGTGACCGCGCGGCTTAGGGATTTTTTCAAAAAAAGTTGTTCAGACGTAGAGGGCTAATTCTGTTTCCCATGATAAATACCCACCTGTTTCCACCGAAAAAGCCTTCAGGGGATCGTTTGCAGCAGTTTAGCACCATCTTTGAATGAATTGCAGAACGTCAGATTTTGGCTGAAATTGTGACCACGCGACTTAGGGATTTTTTCAAAAAAAGTTGTTCAGATGTTGAGTGCTAATTCTGTTTCCGGTGATAAATACCCACCTGTTTCCACCGAAAAACCCTTCAGGGGATCGTTTGCAACAGTTTGGCACCATTTCTGAGTGAATTGCAAAACGTCAGAAATTTTGAAGAAATTGTGACCGCGCGGCTTAGGGATTTTTTCAAAAAAAGTTGTTCGGACCTCGAGGGCTAATTCTGTCTCCAATGATAAATACCCACCTGTTTCCACCGAAAAACCCTTCAGGGGATTGTTTGCAACAGTTTGGCACCATTTCTGAGTGAATTGCAGAACTTCAGATTTTTGCAGAAATTGTGACCGCGCGGCTTAGGGATTTTTTCAAAAAAAGTTGTTCAGACGTCGAGGGCTAATTCTGTTTCCCATGATAAATACCCACCTGTTTCCACCGAAAAACAATTCAGGGGATCGTTTGCAACATTTTGGCACCATTTCTGAGTGAATTGCAGAACGTCAGAAATTTTGAAGACACTGTGACCGCGCGGCTTAGGGATTTTTTCAAAAAAAGTTGTTCCGATGTCGAGGGCTAATTCTGTTTCCCATGATAAATTCCCACCTGTTTCCACCGAAAAACCCTTCAGGGGATCGTTTGCAACAGTTTGGCACCATTTCTGAGTGAATTGCAGAACTTCAGATTTTTGCAGAAATTGTGACCGCGCGGCTTAGGGATTTTTTCAAAAAAAAGTTGTTCAGACTTCGAGGGCTAACTCTGTTTCCCAGGATAAATACCCACCTGTTTCCACCGAAAAACCCTTCAGGGGATTGTTTGCAACAGTTTGGCACCATTTCTGAGTGAATTGCAGAACGTCAGAAATTTTGAAGAAATTGTGACCGCGCGGCTTAGGGATTTTTTCAAAAAAAGTTGTTCCGATGTCTAGGGCTAATTCTGTTTCCGATGATAAATACCCACCTGTTTCCACCGAAAAACCTTTCAGGGGATCGTTTGCAACAGTTTGGCACCATTTCTGAGTGAATTGCAGAACGTCAGATTTTGGCTGAAATTGTGACCGCGCGGCTTAGGGATTTTTTCAAAAAAAGTTGTTCAGACGTAGAGGGCTAATTCTGTTTCCCATGATAAATACCCACCTGTTTCCACCGAAAAAGCCTTCAGGGGATCGTTTGCAACAGTTTGGCACCATCTTTGAATGAATTGCAGAACGTCAGATTTTTGCTGAAATTGTGACCGCGCGGTTTAGGGATTTTTTCAAAAAAAAGTTGTTCAGATGTCGAGGGCTAATTCTGTTTCCGATGATAAATACCCACCTGTTTCCACCGAAAAAGCCTTCAGGGGATCATTTGCAACAGTTTAGCACCATCTTTGAATGAATTGCAGAACGTCAGATTTTTGCTGAAATTGTGACCGCGCGGCTTAGGGATTTTTTCAAAAAAAGTTGTTCAGACGTCGAGGGCTAATTCTGTTTCCCATGATAAATACCCACCTGTTTCCACCGAAAAAGCCTTCAGGGGATCGTTTGCAACAGTTTGGCACCATCTTTGAATGAATTGCAGAACGTCAGATTTTTGCTGAAATTGTGACCGCGCGGCTTAGGGATTTTTTCAAAAAAAGTTCTTCAGACGTCGAGGGCTAATTCTGTTTCCGATGATAAATACCCACCTGTTTCCACCGAAAAACACTTCAGGGGATCGTTTGCAACAGTTTAGCACCATCTTTGAATGAATTGCAGAACGTCAGATTTTTGCTGAAATTGTGAACGCGCGGCTTAGGGATTTTTTCAAAAAAAGTTCTTCAGACGTTGAGGTCTAATTCTGTTTCCCATGATAAATTCCCACCTGTTTCCACCGAAAAACCTTTCAGGGGATCGTTTGCAACAGTTTGGCACCATTTCTGAGTGAATTGCAGAACGTCAGATTTTGGGTGAAATTGTGAACGCGCGGCTTAGGGATTTTTTCAAAAAAAGTTGTTCAGACGTCGAGGGCTAATTCTGTTTCCCATGATAAATACCCACCTGTTTCCACCGAAAAAGCCTTCATTGGTTCGTTTGCAACAGTTTAGCACCATCTTTGAATGAACTGCAGAACGTCAGATTTTTGCTGAAATTGTGACCGCGCGGCTTAGGGATTTTTTCAAAAAAAAATTGTTCAGATGTCGAGGGCTAATTCTGTTTCCGATGATAAATACCCACCTGTTTCCACCGAAAAACCTTTCAGGGGATCGTTTGCAACAGTTTGGCACCATTTCTCAGTGAATTGCAGAACGTCAGATTTTGGCTGAAATTGTGACCGCGCGGCTTAGGGATTTTTTCAAAAAAAGTTGTTCAGACGTAGAGGGCTAATTCTGTTTCCCATGATAAATACCCACCTGTTTCCACCGAAAAAGCCTTCAGGGGATCGTTTGCAACAGTTTAGCACCATCTTTGAATGAATTGCAGAACGTCAGATTTTGGCTGAAATTGTGACCGCGCGACTTAGGGATTTTTTCAAAAAAAGTTGTTCAGACGTCGAGGGCAAATCCTGTTTCCGATGATAAATACCCACCTGTTTCCACCGAAAAACCTTTCAGGGGATCGTTTGCAACAGTTTGGCACCATTTCTGAGTGAATTGCAGAACGTCAGAAATTTTGAAGAAATTGTGACCGCGCGGCTTAGGGATTTTTTCAAAAAAAGTTGTTCAGACGTCGAGCGCTAATTCTGTTTCCGATGTTAAAAGCCCACCTGTTTCCACCGAAAAACCTTTCAGGGGATCGTTTGCAACATTTTGGCACCATTTCTGAGTGAATTGCAGAACGTCAGAAATTTTGAAGACATTGTGACCGCGCGGCTTAGGGATTTTTTCAAAAAAAGTTGTTCAGATGTTGAGGGCTAATTCTGTTTCCGGTGATAAATACCCACCTGTTTCCACCAAAAAACCCTTCAGGGGATCGTTTGCAACAGTTTGGCACCATTTCTGAGTGAATTGCAGAACGTCAGATTTTGGCAGAAATTGTGACCGCGCGGCTTAGGGATTTTTTCAAAAAAAGTTGTTCAGACGTAGAGGGCTAATTCTGTTTCCCATGATAAATACCCACCTGTTTCCACCGAAAAAGCCTTCAGGGGATTGTTTGCAACAGTTTATCACCATCTTTGAATGAATTGCAGAACGTCAGATTTTTGAAGAAATTGTGACCGCGAGGCTTAGGGATTTTTTCAAAAAAAGTTGTTCAGACGTAGAGGGCTACTTCTGTTTCCCATGATAAATACCCACCTGTTTCCACCGAAAAAGCCTTCAGGGGATCGTTTGCAACAGTTTAGCACCATCTTTGAATGAATTGCAGAACGTCAGATTTTTGAAGAAATTGTGACCGCGCGGCTTAGGGATTTTTTCAAAAAAAGTTGTTCAGACGTCGAGGGCTAATTCTGTTTCCCATGATAAATACCCACCTGTTTCCACCGAAAAAGCCTTCATGGGTTCGTTTGCAACAGTTTAGCACCATCTTTGAATGAACTGCAGAACGTCAGATTTTTGCTGAAATTGTGACCGCGCGGCTTAGGGATTTTTTCAAAAAAAGTTGTTCAGATGTCGAGGGCTAATTCTGTTTCCGATGATAAATACCCACCTGTTTCCACCGAAAAACCTTTCAGGGGATCGTTTGCAACAGTTTGGCACCATTTCTGAGTGAATTGCAGAACGTCAGATTTTGGCTGAAATTGTGACCGCGCGGCTTAGGGATTTTTTCAAAAAAAGTTGTTCAGACGTAGAGGGCTAATTCTGTTTCCCATGATAAATACCCACCTGTTTCCACCGAAAAAGCCTTCAGGGGATCGTTTGCAACAGTTTATCACCATCTTTGAATGAATTGCAGAACGTCAGATTTTGGCTGAAATTGTGACCGCGCGGCTTAGGGATTTTTTTAAAAAAAGTTGTTCAGACGTAGAGGGCTAATTCTGTTTCCCATGATAAATACCCACCTGTTTCCACCGAAAAAGCCTTCAGGGGATCGTTTGCAACAGTTTAGCACCATCTTTGAATGAATTGCAGAACGTCAGATTTTTGAAGAAATTGTGACCGCGCGGCTTAGGGATTTTTTCAAAAAAAGTTGTTCAGACGTAGAGGGCTAATTCTGTTTCCCATGATAAATACCCACCTGTTTCCACCGAAAAAGCCTTCAGGGGATCGTTTGCAACAGTTTAGCACCATCTTTGAATGAATTGCAGAACGTCAGATTTTGGCTGAAATTGTGACCGCGCGACTTAGGGATTTTTTCAAAAAAAGTTGTTCAGACGTCGAGGGCAAATCCTGTTTCCGATGATAAATACCCACCTGTTTCCACCGAAAAACCTTTCAGGGGATCGTTTGCAACAGTTTGGCACCATTTCTGAGTGAATTGCAGAACGTCAGAAATTTTGAAGACATTGTGACCGCGCGGCTTAGGGATTTTTTCAAAAAAAGTTGTTCAGATGTTGAGGGCTAATTCTGTTTCCGGTGATAAATACCCACCTGTTTCCACCGAAAAACCCTTCAGGGGATCGTTTGCAACAGTTTGGCACCATTTCTGAGTGAATTGCAGAACGTCAGATTTTGGCTGAAATTGTGACCGCGCGGCTTAGGGATTTTTTCAAAAAAAGTTGTTCAGACGTAGAGGGCTAATTCTGTTTCCCATGATAAATACCCACCTGTTTCCACCGAAAAAGCCTTCAGGGGATTGTTTGCAACAGTTTATCACCATCTTTGAATGAATTGCAGAACGTCAGATTTTGGCTGAAATTGTGACCGCGCGGCTTAGGGATTTTTTTAAAAAAAGTTGTTCAGACGTAGAGGGCTAATTCTGTTTCCCATGATAAATACCCACCTGTTTCCACCGAAAAAGCCTTCAGGGGATCGTTTGCAACAGTTTAGCACCATCTTTGAATGAATTGCAGAACGTCAGATTTTTGAAGAAATTGTGACCGCGCGGCTTAGGGATTTTTTCAAAAAAAGTTGTTCAGACGTCGAGGGCTAATTCTGTTTCCCATGATAAATACCCACCTGTTTCCACCGAAAAAGCCTTCATGGGTTCGTTTGCAACAGTTTAGCACCATTTCTGAGTGAATTGCAGAACGTCAGATTTTGGCTGAAATTGTGACCGCGCGGCTTAGGGATTTTTTCAAAAAAAGTTGTTCAGACGTAGAGGGCTAATTCTGTTTCCCATGATAAATACCCACCTGTTTCCACCGAAAAAGCCTTCAGGGGATCGTTTGCAACAGTTTAGCACCATCTTTGAATGAATTGCAGAACGTCAGATTTTGGCTGAAATTGTGACCACGCGACTTAGGGATTTTTTCAAAAAAAAGTTGTTCAGATGTTGAGGGCTAATTCTGTTTCCGGTGATAAATACCCACCTGTTTCCACCGAAAAACCTTTCAGGGGATCGTTTGCAACAGTTTGGCACCATTTCTGAGTGAATTGCAAAACGTCAGAAATTTTGAAGAAATTGTGACCGCGCGGCTTAGGGATTTTTTCAAAAAAAGTTGTTCGGACCTCGAGGGCTAATTTTGTCTCCAATGATAAATACCCACCTGTTTCCACCGAAAAACCCTTCAGGGGATTGTTTGCAACAGTTTGGCACCATTTCTGAGTGAATTGCAGAACTTCAGATTTTTGCAGAAATTGTGACCGCGCGGCTTAGGGATTTTTTCAAAAAAAGTTGTTCAGACGTCGAGGGCTAATTCTGTTTCCCATGATAAATACCCACCTGTTTCCACCGAAAAACAATTCAGGGGATCGTTTGCAACATTTTGGCACCATTTCTGAGTGAATTGCAGAACGTCAGAAATTTTGAAGACACTGTGACCGCGCGGCTTAGGGATTTTTTCAAAAAAAGTTGTTCCGATGTCGAGGGCTAATTCTGTTTCCCATGATAAATTCCCACCTGTTTCCACCGAAAAACCCTTCAGGGGATCGTTTGCAACAGTTTGGCACCATTTCTGAGTGAATTGCAGAACTTCAGATTTTTGCAGAAATTGTGACCGCGCGGCTTAGGGATTTTTTCAAAAAAAAGTTGTTCAGACTTCGAGGGCTAACTCTGTTTCCCAGGATAAATACCCACCTGTTTCCACCGAAAAACCCTTCAGGGGATTGTTTGCAACAGTTTGGCACCATTTCTGAGTGAATTGCAGAACGTCAGAAATTTTGAAGAAATTGTGACCGCGCGGCTTAGGGATTTTTTCAAAAAAAGTTGTTCCGATGTCTAGGGCTAATTCTGTTTCCGATGATAAATACCCACCTGTTTCCACCGAAAAACCTTTCAGGGGATCGTTTGCAACAGTTTGGCACCATTTCTGAGTGAATTGCAGAACGTCAGATTTTGGCTGAAATTGTGACCGCGCGGCTTAGGGATTTTTTCAAAAAAAGTTGTTCAGACGTCGAGGGCTAATTCTGTTTCCCATGATAAATACCCACCTGTTTCCACCGAAAAAGCCTTCATGGGTTCGTTTGCAACAGTTTAGCACCATTTCTGAGTGAATTGCAGAACGTCAGATTTTGGCTGAAATTGTGACCGCGCGGCTTAGGGATTTTTTCAAAAAAAGTTGTTCAGACGTAGAGGGCTAATTCTGTTTCCCATGATAAATACCCACCTGTTTCCACCGAAAAAGCCTTCAGGGGATCGTTTGCAACAGTTTAGCACCATCTTTGAATGAATTGCAGAACGTCAGATTTTGGCTGAAATTGTGACCACGCGACTTAGGGATTTTTTCAAAAAAAGTTGTTCAGATGTTGAGGGCTAATTCTGTTTCCGGTGATAAATACCCACCTGTTTCCACCGAAAAACCCTTCAGGGGATCGTTTGCAACAGTTTGGCACCATTTCTGAGTGAATTGCAAAACGTCAGAAATTTTGAAGAAATTGTGACCGCGCGGCTTAGGGATTTTTTCAAAAAAAGTTGTTCGGACCTCGAGGGCTAATTCTGTCTCCAATGACAAATACCCACCTGTTTCCACCGAAAAACCCTTCAGGGGATTGTTTGCAACAGTTTGGCACCATTTCTGAGTGAATTGCAGAACTTCAGATTTTTGCAGAAATTGTGACCGCGCGGCTTAGGGATTTTTTTAAAAAAAGTTGTTCAGACGTCGAGGGCTAATTCTGTTTCCCATGATAAATACCCACCTGTTTCCACCGAAAAACAATTCAGGGGATCGTTTGCAACATTTTGGCACCATTTCTGAGTGAATTGCAGAACGTCAGAAATTTTGAAGACACTGTGACCGCGCGGCTTAGGGATTTTTTCAAAAAAAGTTGTTCCGATGTCGAGGGCTAATTCTGTTTCCCATGATAAATTCCCACCTGTTTCCACCGAAAAACCCTTCAGGGGATCGTTTGCAACAGTTTGGCACCATTTCTGAGTGAATTGCAGAACTTCAGATTTTTGCAGAAATTGTGACCGCGCGGCTTAGGGATTTTTTCAAAAAAAAGTTGTTCAGACTTCGAGGGCTAACTCTGTTTCCCAGGATAAATACCCACCTGTTTCCACCGAAAAACCCTTCAGGGGATTGTTTGCAACAGTTTGGCACCATTTCTGAGTGAATTGCAGAACGTCAGAAATTTTGAAGAAATTGTGACCGCGCGGCTTAGGGATTTTTTCAAAAAAAGTTGTTCCGATGTCTGGGGCTAATTCTGTTTCCGATGATAAATACCCACCTGTTTCCACCGAAAAACCTTTCAGGGGATCGTTTGCAACAGTTTGGCACCATTTCTGAGTGAATTGCAGAACGTCAGATTTTTGCTGAAATTGTGACCGCGCGGCTTAGGGATTTTTTCAAAAAAAGTTGTTCAGACGTAGAGGGCTAATTCTGTTTCCCATGATAAATACCCACCTGTTTCCACCGAAAAAGCCTTCAGGGGATCGTTTGCAACAGTTTGGCACCATCTTTGAATGAATTGCAGAACGTCAGATTTTTGCTGAAATTGTGACCGCGCGGTTTAGGGATTTTTTCAAAAAAAAGTTGTTCAGATGTCGAGGGCTAATTCTGTTTCCGATGATAAATACCCACCTGTTTCCACCGAAAAAGCCTTCAGGGGATCATTTGCAACAGTTTAGCACCATCTTTGAATGAATTGCAGAACGTCAGATTTTTGCTGAAATTGTGACCGCGCGGCTTAGGGATTTTTTCAAAAAAAGTTGTTCAGACGTCGAGGGCTAATTCTGTTTCCCATGATAAATACCCACCTGTTTCCACCGAAAAAGCCTTCAGGGGATCGTTTGCAACAGTTTGGCACCATCTTTGAATGAATTGCAGAACGTCAGATTTTTGCTGAAATTGTGACCGCGCGGCTTAGGGATTTTTTCAAAAAAAGTTCTTCAGACGTCGAGGGCTAATTCTGTTTCCGATGATAAATACCCACCTGTTTCCACCGAAAAACACTTCAGGGGATCCTTTGCAACAGTTTAGCACCATCTTTGAATGAATTGCAGAACGTCAGATTTTTGCTGAAATTGTGACCGCGCGGCTTAGGGATTTTTTCAAAAAAAGTTCTTCAGACGTTGAGGTCTAATTCTGTTTCCCATGATAAATTCCCACCTGTTTCCACCGAAAAACCTTTCAGGGGATCGTTTGCAACAGTTTGGCACCATTTCTGAGTGAATTGCAGAACGTCAGATTTTCGGTGAAATTGTGAACGCGCGGCTTAGGGATTTTTTCAAAAAAAGTTGTTCAGACGTCGAGGGCTAATTCTGTTTCCCATGATAAATACCCACCTGTTTCCACCGAAAAAGCCTTCATTGGTTCGTTTGCAACAGTTTAGCACCATCTTTGAATGAACTGCAGAACGTCAGATTTTTGCTGAAATTGTGACCGCGCGGCTTAGGGATTTTTTCAAAAAAAAATTGTTCAGATGTCGAGGGCTAATTCTGTTTCCGATGATAAATACCCACCTGTTTCCACCGAAAAACCTTTCAGGGGATCGTTTGCAACAGTTTGGCACCATTTCTCAGTGAATTGCAGAACGTCAGATTTTGGCTGAAATTGTGACCGCGCGGCTTAGGGATTTTTTCAAAAAAAGTTGTTCAGACGTAGAGGGCTAATTCTGTTTCCCATGATAAATACCCACCTGTTTCCACCGAAAAAGCCTTCAGGGGATCGTTTGCAACAGTTTAGCACCATCTTTGAATGAATTGCAGAACGTCAGATTTTGGCTGAAATTGTGACCGCGCGACTTAGGGATTTTTTCAAAAAAAGTTGTTCAGACGTCGAGGGCAAATCCTGTTTCCGATGATAAATACCCACCTGTTTCCACCGAAAAACCTTTCAGGGGATCGTTTGCAACAGTTTGGCACCATTTCTGAGTGAATTGCAGAACGTCAGAAATTTTGAAGAAATTGTGACCGCGCGGCTTAGGGATTTTTTCAAAAAAAGTTGTTCAGACGTCGAGCGCTAATTCTGTTTCCGATGTTAAAAGCCCACCTGTTTCCACCGAAAAACCTTTCAGGGGATCGTTTGCAACATTTTGGCACCATTTCTGAGTGAATTGCAGAACGTCAGAAATTTTGAAGACATTGTGACCGCGCGGCTTAGGGATTTTTTCAAAAAAAGTTGTTCAGATGTTGAGGGCTAATTCTGTTTCCGGTGATAAATACCCACCTGTTTCCACCAAAAAACCCTTCAGGGGATCGTTTGCAACAGTTTGGCACCATTTCTGAGTGAATTGCAGAACGTCAGATTTTGGCAGAAATTGTGATCGCGCGGCTTAGGGATTTTTTCAAAAAAAGTTGTTCAGACGTAGAGGGCTAATTCTGTTTCCCATGATAAATACCCACCTGTTTCCACCGAAAAAGCCTTCAGGGGATTGTTTGCAACAGTTTATCACCATCTTTGAATGAATTGCAGAACGTCAGATTTTTGAAGAAATTGTGACCGCGAGGCTTAGGGATTTTTTCAAAAAAAGTTGTTCAGACGTAGAGGGCTACTTCTGTTTCCCATGATAAATACCCACCTGTTTCCACCGAAAAAGCCTTCAGGGGATCGTTTGCAACAGTTTAGCACCATCTTTGAATGAATTGCAGAACGTCAGATTTTTGAAGAAATTGTGACCGCGCGGCTTAGGGATTTTTTCAAAAAAAGTTGTTCAGACGTCGAGGGCTAATTCTGTTTCCCATGATAAATACCCACCTGTTTCCACCGAAAAAGCCTTCATGGGTTTGTTTGCAACAGTTTAGCACCATCTTTGAATGAACTGCAGAACGTCAGATTTTTGCTGAAATTGTGACCGCGCGGCTTAGGGATTTTTTCAAAAAAAGTTGTTCAGATGTCGAGGGCTAATTCTGTTTCCGATGATAAATACCCACCTGTTTCCACCGAAAAACCTTTCAGGGGATCGTTTGCAACAGTTTGGCACCATTTCTGAGTGAATTGCAGAACGTCAGATTTTGGCTGAAATTGTGACCGCGCGGCTTAGGGATTTTTTCAAAAATTTGTTCAGACGTAGAGGGCTAATTCTGTTTCCCATGATAAATACCCACCTGTTTCCACCGAAAAAGCCTTCAGGGGATCGTTTGCAACAGTTTATCACCATCTTTGAATGAATTGCAGAACGTCAGATTTTGGCTGAAATTGTGACCGCGCGGCTTAGGGATTTTTTTAAAAAAAGTTGTTCAGACGTAGAGGGCTAATTCTGTTTCCCATGATAAATACCCACCTGTTTCCACCGAAAAAGCCTTCAGGGGATCGTTTGCAACAGTTTAGCACCATCTTTGAATGAATTGCAGAACGTCAGATTTTGGCTGAAATTGTGACCGCGCGACTTAGGGATTTTTTCAAAAAAAGTTGTTCAGACGTCGAGGGCAAATCCTGTTTCCGATGATAAATACCCACCTGTTTCCACCGAAAAACCTTTCAGGGGATCGTTTGCAACAGTTTGGCACCATTTCTGAGTGAATTGCAGAACGTCAGAAATTTTGAAGAAATTGTGACCGCGCGGCTTAGGGATTTTTTCAAAAAAAGTTGTTCAGACGTAGAGGGCTAATTCTGTTTCCCATGATAAATACCCACCTGTTTCCACCGAAAAAGCCTTCAGGGGATCGTTTGCAACAGTTTAGCACCATCTTTGAATGAATTGCAGAACGTCAGATTTTTGAAGAAATTGTGACCGCGCGGCTTAGGGATTTTTTCAAAAAAAGTTGTTCAGACGTCGAGGGCTAATTCTGTTTCCCATGATAAATACCCACCTGTTTCCACCGAAAAAGCCTTCATGGGTTCGTTTGCAACAGTTTAGCACCATCTTTGAATGAACTGCAGAACGTCAGATTTTTGCTGAAATTGTGACCGCGCGGCTTAGGGATTTTTTCAAAAAAAGTTGTTCAGATGTCGAGGGCTAATTCTGTTTCCGATGATAAATACCCACCTGTTTCCACCGAAAAACCTTTCAGGGGATCGTTTGCAACAGTTTGGCACCATTTCTGAGTGAATTGCAGAACGTCAGATTTTGGCTGAAATTGTGACCGCGCGGCTTAGGGATTTTTTCAAAAAAAGTTGTTCAGACGTAGAGGGCTAATTCTGTTTCCCATGATAAATACCCACCTGTTTCCACCGAAAAAGCCTTCAGGGGATCGTTTGCAACAGTTTATCACCATCTTTGAATGAATTGCAGAACGTCAGATTTTGGCTGAAATTGTGAGCGCGCGGCTTAGGGATTTTTTAAAAAAAAGTTGTTCAGACGTAGAGGGCTAATTCTGTTTCCCATGATAAATACCCACCTGTTTCCACCGAAAAAGCCTTCAGGGGATCGTTTGCAACAGTTTAGCACCATCTTTGAATGAATTGCAGAACGTCAGATTTTTGAAGAAATTGTGACCGGGCGGCTTAGGGATTTTTTCAAAAAAAGTTGTTCAGACGTAGAGGGCTAATTCTGTTTCCCATGATAAATACCCACCTGTTTCCACCGAAAAAGCCTTTAGGGGATCGTTTGCAACAGTTTAGCACCATCTTTGAATGAATTGCAGAACGTCAGATTTTTGCTGAAATTGTGACCGCGCGACTTAGGGATTTTTTCAAAAAAAGTTGTTCAGACGTCGAGGGCAAATCCTGTTTCCGATGATAAATACCCACCTGTTTCCACCGAAAAACTTTTCAGGGGATCGTTTGCAACAGTTTGGCACCATTTCTGAGTGAATTGCAGAACGTCAGAAATTTTGAAGAAATTGTGACCGCGCGGCTTAGGGATTTTTTCAAAAAAAGTTGTTCAGACGTCGAGCGCTAATTCTGTTTCCGATGTTAAAAGCCCACCTGTTTCCACCGAAAAACCTTTCAGGGGATCGTTTGCAACATTTTGGCACCATTTCTGAGTGAATTGCAGAACGTCAGAAATTTTGAAGACATTGTGACCGCGCGGCTTAGGGATTTTTTCAAAAAAAGTTGTTCAGATGTTGAGGGCTAATTCTATTTCCGGTGATAAATACCCACCTGTTTCCACCGAAAAACCCTTCAGGGGATCGTTTGCAACAGTTTAGCACCATCTTTGAATGAATTGCAGAACGTCAGATTTTTGAAGAAATTGTGACCGCGCGGCTTAGGGATTTTTTCAAAAAAAGTTGTTCAGACGTCGAGGGCTAATTCTGTTTCCCATGATAAATACCCACCTGTTTCCACCGAAAAAGCCTTCATGGGTTTGTTTGCAACAGTTTAGCACCATCTTTGAATGAACTGCAGAACGTCAGATTTTTGCTGAAATTGTGACCGCGCGGCTTAGGGATTTTTTCAAAAAAAGTTGTTCAGATGTCGAGGGCTAATTCTGTTTCCGATGATAAATACCCACCTGTTTCCACCGAAAAACCTTTCAGGGGATCGTTTGCAACAGTTTGGCACCATTTCTGAGTGAATTGCAGAACGTCAGATTTTGGCTGAAATTGTGACCGCGCGGCTTAGGGATTTTTTCAAAAAAAGTTGTTCAGACGTAGAGGGCTAATTCTGTTTCCCATGATAAATACCCACCTGTTTCCACCGAAAAAGCCTTCAGGGGATCGTTTGCAACAGTTTATCACCATCTTTGAATGAATTGCAGAACGTCAGATTTTGGCTGAAATTGTGACCGCGCGGCTTAGGGATTTTTTTAAAAAAAGTTGTTCAGACGTAGAGGGCTAATTCTGTTTCCCATGATAAATACCCACCTGTTTCCACCGAAAAAGCCTTCAGGGGATCGTTTGCAACAGTTTAGCACCATCTTTGAATGAATTGCAGAACGTCAGATTTTTGAAGAAATTGTGACCGCGCGGCTTAGGGATTTTTTCAAAAAAAGTTGTTCAGACGTAGAGGGCTAATTCTGTTTCCCATGATAAATACCCACCTTTTTCCACCGAAAAAGCCTTCAGGGGATCGTTTGCAACAGTTTAGCACCATCTTTGAATGAATTGCAGAACGTCAGATTTTGGCTGAAATTGTGACCGCGCGACTTAGGGATTTTTTCAAAAAAAGTTGTTCAGACGTCGAGGGCAAATCCTGTTTCCGATGATAAATACCCACCTGTTTCCACCGAAAAACCTTTCAGGGGATCGTTTGCAACAGTTTGGCACCATTTCTGAGTGAATTGCAGAACGTCAGAAATTTTGAAGAAATTGTGACCGCGCGGCTTAGGGATTTTTTCAAAAAAAGTTGTTCAGACGTAGAGGGCTAATTCTGTTTCCCATGATAAATACCCACCTGTTTCCACCGAAAAAGCCTTCAGGGGATCGTTTGCAACAGTTTAGCACCATCTTTGAATGAATTGCAGAACGTCAGATTTTTGAAGAAATTGTGACCGCGCGGCTTAGGGATTTTTTCAAAAAAAGTTGTTCAGACGTCGAGGGCTAATTCTGTTTCCCATGATAAATACCCACCTGTTTCCACCGAAAAAGCCTTCATGGGTTCGTTTGCAACAGTTTAGCACCATCTTTGAATGAACTGCAGAACGTCAGATTTTTGCTGAAATTGTGACCGCGCGGCTTAGGGATTTTTTCAAAAAAAGTTGTTCAGATGTCGAGGGCTAATTCTGTTTCCGATGATAAATACCCACCTGTTTCCACCGAAAAACCTTTCAGGGGATCGTTTGCAACAGTTTGGCACCATTTCTGAGTGAATTGCAGAATGTCAGATTTTGGCTGAAATTGTGACCGCGCGGCTTAGGGATTTTTTCAAAAAAAGTTGTTCAGACGTAGAGGGCTAATTCTGTTTCCCATGATAAATACCCACCTGTTTCCACCGAAAAAGCCTTCAGGGGATCGTTTGCAACAGTTTATCACCATCTTTGAATGAATTGCAGAACGTCAGATTTTGGCTGAAATTGTGACCGCGCGGCTTAGGGATTTTTTAAAAAAAAGTTGTTCAGACGTAGAGGGCTAATTCTGTTTCCCATGATAAATACCCACCTGTTTCCACCGAAAAAGCCTTCAGGGGATCGTTTGCAACAGTTTAGCACCATCTTTGAATGAATTGCAGAACGTCAGATTTTTGAAGAAATTGTGACCGGGCGGCTTAGGGATTTTTTCAAAAAAAGTTGTTCAGACGTAGAGGGCTAATTCTGTTTCCCATGATAAATACCCACCTGTTTCCACCGAAAAAGCCTTTAGGGGATCGTTTGCAACAGTTTAGCACCATCTTTGAATGAATTGCAGAACGTCAGATTTTTGCTGAAATTGTGACCGCGCGACTTAGGGATTTTTTCAAAAAAAGTTGTTCAGACGTCGAGGGCAAATCCTGTTTCCGATGATAAATACCCACCTGTTTCCACCGAAAAACTTTTCAGGGGATCGTTTGCAACAGTTTGGCACCATTTCTGAGTGAATTGCAGAACGTCAGAAATTTTGAAGAAATTGTGACCGCGCGGCTTAGGGATTTTTTCAAAAAAAGTTGTTCAGACGTCGAGCGCTAATTCTGTTTCCGATGTTAAAAGCCCACCTGTTTCCACCGAAAAACCTTTCAGGGGATCGTTTGCAACATTTTGGCACCATTTCTGAGTGAATTGCAGAACGTCAGAAATTTTGAAGACATTGTGACCGCGCGGCTTAGGGATTTTTTCAAAAAAAGTTGTTCAGATGTTGAGGGCTAATTCTGTTTCCGGTGATAAATACCCACCTGTTTCCACCGAAAAACCCTTCAGGGGATCGTTTGCAACAGTTTGGCACCATTTCTGAGTGAATTGCAGAACGTCAGATTTTTGCTGAAATTGTGACCGCGCAGCTTAGGGATTTTTTCAAAAAAAGTTTTTCGGACCTCGAGGGCTAATTCTGTCTCCGATGATAAATACCCACCTGTTTCCACCGAAAAACCCTTCAGGGGATTGTTTGCAACAGTTTGGCACCATTTCTGAGTGAAATGCAGAACTTCAGATTTTTGCAGAAATTGTGACCGCGCGGCTTAGGGATTTTTTCAAAAAAAGTTGTTCAGACGTCGAGGGCTATTTCTGTTTCCCATGATAAATACCCACCTGTTTCCACCGAAAAACATTTCAGGGGATCGTTTGCAACATTTTGGCACCATTTCTGAGTGAATTGCAGAACGTCAGAAATTTTGAAGACATTGTGACCGCGCGGCTTAGGGATTTTTTCAAAAAAAGTTGTTCCGATGTCGAGGGCTAATTCTGTTTCCGATGATAAATACCCACCTGTTTCCACCGAAAAACCCTTCAGGGGATCGTTTGCAACAGTTTAGCACCATCTTTGAATAAATTGCAGAACGTCAGTTTTTTACTGAAATTGTGACCGCGCGGCTTAGGGATTTTTTCAAAAAAAATTGTTCAGACGTCGAGGTCTAATTCTGTTTCCCATGATAAATTCCCACCTGTTTCCACCGAAAAACCCTTCAGGGGATCGTTTGCAACAGTTTGGCACCATTTCTGAGTGAATTGCAAAACGTCAGAAATTTTGAAGAAATTGTGACCGCGCGGCTTAGGGATTTTTTCAAAAAAAGTTGTTCAGACGTCAAGCGCTAATTCTGTTTCCGATGTTAAAAACCCACCTGTTTCCACCGAAAAACCTTTCAGGGCATCGTTTGCAACATTTTGGCACCATTTCTGAGTGAATTGCAGAACGTCAGAAATTTTGAAGACATTGTGACCGCGCGGCTTAGGGATTTTTTCAAAAAAAGTTGTTCAGATGTCGAGGGCTAATTCTGTTTCCTATGATAAATACCCACCTGTTTCCACCGAAAAACCCTTCAGGGGATCGTTTGCAACAGTTTAGCACCATCTTTGAATGAATTGCAGAACGTCAGTTTTTTGCTGAAATTGTGACCGCGCGGCTTAGCGATTTTTTCAAAAAAAATTGTTCAGATGTCGAGGTCTAATTCTGTTTCCCGTGATAAATTCCCACCTGTTTCCACCGAAAAACCCTTCAGGGGATCGTTTGCAACAGTTTGGCACCATTTCTGAGTGAATTGCAGAACGTCAGAAATTTTGAAGAAAGTGTGACCGCGCGGCTTAGGGATTTTTTCAAAAAAAGTTGTTCGGACCTCGAGGGCTAATTCTGTTTCCGATGATAAATACCCACCTGTTTCCACCGAAAAACCCTTCAGGGGATCGTTTGCAACAGTTTGGCACCATTTCTGAGTGAATTGCAGAACGTCAGATTTTTGCTGAAATTGTGAACGCGCGTCTTAGGGATTTTTTCAAAAAAAGTTGTTCAGACTTCGAGGGCTAATTCTGTTTCCCATGATAAATACCCACCTGTTTCCACCAAAAAACCCTTCAGGGGATCGTTTGCAACAGTTTGGCACCATTTCTGAGTGAATTGCAAAACGTCAGAAATTTTGAAGAAATTGTGACCGCGCGGCTTAGGGATTTTTTCAAAAAAAGTTGTTCAGACGTAGAGGGCTAATTCTGTTTCCCATGATAAATACCCACCTGTTTCCACCGAAAAAGCCTTTAGGGGATCGTTTGCAACAGTTTAGCACCATCTTTGAATGAATTGCAGAACGTCAGATTTTGGCTGAAATTGTGACCGCGCGACTTAGGGATTTTTTCAAAAAAAGTTGTTCAGACGTCGAGGGCAAATCCTGTTTCCGATGATAAATACCCACCTGTTTCCACCGAAAAACTTTTCAGGGGATCGTTTGCAACAGTTTGGCACCATTTCTGAGTGAATTGCAGAACGTCAGAAATTTTGAAGAAATTGTGACCGCGCGGCTTAGGGATTTTTTCAAAAAAAGTTGTTCAGACGTCGAGCGCTAATTCTGTTTCCGATGTTAAAAGCCCACCTGTTTCCACCGAAAAACCTTTCAGGGGATCGTTTGCAACATTTTGGCACCATTTCTGAGTGAATTGCAGAACGTCAGAAATTTTGAAGACATTGTGACCGCGCGGCTTAGGGATTTTTTCAAAAAAAGTTGTTCAGATGTTGAGGGCTAATTCTGTTTCCGGTGATAAATACCCACCTGTTTCCACCGAAAAACCCTTCAGGGGATCGTTTGCAACAGTTTGGCACCATTTCTGAGTGAATTGCAAAACGTCAGAAATTTTGAAGAAATTGTGACCGCGCGGCTTAGGGATTTTTTCAAAAAAAGTTGTTCGGACCTCGAGGGCTAATTCTGTCTCCGATAATAAATACCCACCTGTTTCCACCGAAAAACCCTTCAGGGTATTGTTTGCAACAGTTTGGCACCATTTCTGAGTGAAATGCAGAACTTCAGATTTTTGCAGAAATTGTGACCGCGCGGCTTAGGGATTTTTTCAAAAAAAGTTGTTCAGACGTCGAGGGATATTTCTGTTTCCCATGATAAATACCCACCTGTTTCCACCGAAAAACATTTCAGGGGATCGTTTGCAACATTTTGGCACCATTTCTGAGTGAATTGCAGAACGTCAGAAATTTTGAAGACATTGTGACCGCGCGGCTTAGGGATTTTTTCAAAAAAAGTTGTTCCGATGTCGAGGGCTAATTCTGTTTCCGATGATAAATACCCACCTGTTTCCACCGAAAAACCCTTCAGGGGATCGTTTGCAACAGTTTAGCACCATCTTTGAATAAATTGCAGAACGTCAGTTTTTTACTGAAATTGTGACCGCGCGGCTTAGGGATTTTTTCAAAAAAAATTGTTCAGACGTCGAGGTCTAATTCTGTTTCCCATGATAAATTCCCACCTGTTTCCACCGAAAAACCCTTCAGGGGATCGTTTGCAACAGTTTGGCACCATTTCTGAGTGAATTGCAAAACGTCAGAAATTTTTAAGAAATTGTGACCGCGCGGCTTAGGGATTTTTTCAAAAAAAGTTGTTCAGACGTCGAGCGCTAATTCTGTTTCCGATGTTAAAAACCCACCTGTTTCCACCGAAAAACCTTTCAGGGGATCGTTTGCAACATTTTGGCACCATTTCTGAGTGAATTGCAGAACGTCAGAAATTTTGAAGACATTGTGACCGCGCGGCTTAGGGATTTTTTCAAAAAAAGTTGTTCAGATGTCGAGGGCTAATCTGTTTCCTATGATAAATACCCACCTGTTTCCACCGAAAAACCCTTCAGGGGATCGTTTGCAACAGTTTAGCACCATCTTTGAATGAATTGCAGAACGTCAGTTTTTTGCTGAAATTGTGACCGCGCGGCTTAGGGATTTTTTCAAAAAAAATTGTTCAGATGTCGAGGTCTAATTCTGTTTCCCGTGATAAATTCCCACCTGTTTCCACCGAAAAACCCTTCAGGGGATCGTTTGCAACAGTTTGGCACCATTTCTGAGTGAATTGCAGAACGTCAGAAATTTTGAAGAAAGTGTGACCGCGCGGCTTAGGGATTTTTTCAAAAAAAGTTGTTCGGACCTCGAGGGCTAATTCTGTTTCCGATGATAAATACCCACCTGTTTCCACCGAAAAACCCTTCAGGGGATCGTTTGCAACAGTTTGGCACCATTTCTGAGTGAATTGCAGAACGTCAGATTTTTGCTGAAATTGTGAACGCGCGGCTTAGGGATTTTTTCAAAAAAAGTTGTTCAGACTTCGAGGGCTAATTCTGTTTCCCATGATAAATACCCACCTGTTTCCACCAAAAAACCCTTCAGGGGATCGTTTGCAACAGTTTGGCACCATTTCTGAGTGAATTGCAAAACGTCAGAAATTTTTAAGAAATTGTGACCGCGCGGCTTAGGGATTTTTTCAAAAAAAGTTGTTCAGACGTAGAGGGCTAATTCTGTTTCCCATGATAAATACCCACCTGTTTCCACCGAAAAAGCCTTTAGGGGATCGTTTGCAACAGTTTAGCACCATCTTTGAATGAATTGCAGAACGTCAGATTTTGGCTGAAATTGTGACCGCGCGACTTAGGGATTTTTTCAAAAAAAGTTGTTCAGACGTCGAGGGCAAATCCTGTTTCCGATGATAAATACCCACCTGTTTCCACCGAAAAACTTTTCAGGGGATCGTTTGCAACAGTTTGGCACCATTTCTGAGTGAATTGCAGAACGTCAGAAATTTTGAAGAAATTGTGACCGCGCGGCTTAGGGATTTTTTCAAAAGAAGTGGTTCAGACGTCGAGCGCTAATTCTGTTTCCGATGTTAAAAGCCCACCTGTTTCCACCGAAAAACCTTTCAGGGGATCGTTTGCAACATTTTGGCACCATTTCTGAGTGAATTGCAGAACGTCAGAAATTTTGAAGACATTGTGAACGCGCGGCTTAGGGATTTTTTCAAAAAAAGTTGTTCAGATGTTGAGGGCTAATTCTGTTTCCGGTGATAAATACCCACCTGTTTCCACCGAAAAACCCTTCAGGGGATCGTTTGCAACAGTTTGGCACCATTTCTGAGTGAATTGCAAAACGTCAGAAATTTTGAAGAAATTGTGACCGCGCGGCTTAGGGATTTTTTCAAAAAAAGTTGTTCGGACCTCGAGGGCTAATTCTGTCTCCGATAATAAATACCCACCTGTTTCCACCGAAAAACCCTTCAGGGTATTGTTTGCAACAGTTTGGCACCATTTCTGAGTGAAATGCAGAACTTCAGATTTTTGCAGAAATTGTGACCGCGCGGCTTAGGGATTTTTTCAAAAAAAGTTGTTCAGACGTCGAGGGCTATTTCTGTTTCCCATGATAAATACCCACCTGTTTCCACCGAAAAACATTTCAGGGGATCGTTTGCAACATTTTGGCACCATTTCTGAGTGAATTGCAGAACGTCAGAAATTTTGAAGACATTGTGACCGCGCGGCTTAGGGATTTTTTCAAAAAAAGTTGTTCCGATGTCGAGGGCTAATTCTGTTTCCGATGATAAATACCCACCTGTTTCCACCGAAAAACCCTTCAGGGGATCGTTTGCAACAGTTTAGCACCATCTTTGAATAAATTGCAGAACGTCAGTTTTTTACTGAAATTGTGACCGCGCGGCTTAGGGATTTTTTCAAAAAAAATTGTTCAGACGTCGAGGTCTAATTCTGTTTCCCATGATAAATTCCCACCTGTTTCCACCGAAAAACCCTTCAGGGGATCGTTTGCAACAGTTTGGCACCATTTCTGAGTGAATTGCAAAACGTCAGAAATTTTGAAGAAATTGTGACCGCGCGGCTTAGGGATTTTTTCAAAAAAAGTTGTTCAGACGTCGAGCGCTAATTCTGTTTCCGATGTTAAAAACCCACCTGTTTCCACCGAAAAACCTTTCAGGGGATCGTTTGCAACATTTTGGCACCATTTCTGAGTGAATTGTAGAACGTCAGAAATTTTGAAGACATTGTGACCGCGCGGCTTAGGGATTTTTTCAAAAAAAGTTGTTCAGATTTCGAGGGCTAATCTGTTTCCTATGATAAATACCCACCTGTTTCCACCGAAAAACCCTTCAGGGGATCGTTTGCAACAGTTTAGCACCATCTTTGAATGAATTGCAGAACGTCAGTTTTTTGCTGAAATTGTGACCGCGCGGCTTAGGGATTTTTTCAAAAAAAATTGTTCAGATGTCGAGGTCTAATTCTGTTTCCCGTGATAAATTCCCACCTGTTTCCACCGAAAAACCCTTCAGGGGATCGTTTGCAACAGTTTGGCACCATTTCTGAGTGAATTGCAGAACGTCAGAAATTTTGAAGAAAGTGTGACCGCGCGGCTTAGGGATTTTTTCAAAAAAAGTTGTTCGGACCTCGAGGGCTAATTCTGTTTCCGATGATAAATACCCACCTGTTTCCACCGAAAAACCCTTCAGGGGATCGTTTGCAACAGTTTGGCACCATTTCTGAGTGAATTGCAGAACGTCAGATTTTTGCTGAAATTGTGAACGCGCGGCTTAGGGATTTTTTCAAAAAAAGTTGTTCAGACTTCGAGGGCTAATTCTGTTTCCCATGATAAATACCCACCTGTTTCCACCAAAAAACCCTTCAGGAGGACGTTTGCAACAGTTTGGCACCATTTCTGAGTGAATTGCAAAACGTCAGAAATTTTGAAGAAATTGTGACCGCGCGGCTTAGGGATTTTTTCAAAAAAAGTTGTTCGGACCTCGAGGGCTAATTCTGTCTCCGATGATAAATACCCACCTATTTCCACCGAAAAACCCTTCAGGGGATTGTTTGCAACAGTTTGGCACCATTTCTGAGTGAATTGCAGAACTTCAGATTTTTGCAGAAATTGTGACCGCGCGGCTTAGGGATTTTTTCAAAAAAAGTTGTTCAGACTTCGAGGGCTAACTCTGTTTCCCAGGATAAATACCCACCTGTTTCCACCGAAAAACCCTTCAGGGGATTGTTTGCAACAGTTTGGCACCATTTCTGAGTGAATTGCAGAACGTCAGAAATTTTGAAGAAATTGTGACCGCGCGGCTTAGGGATTTTTTCAAAAAAAGTTGTTCCGATGTCTAGGGCTAATTCTGTTTCCGATGATAAATACCCACCTGTTTCCACCGAAAAACCTTTCAGGGGATCGTTTGCAACAGTTTGGCACCATTTCTGAGTGAATTGCAGAACGTCAGATTTTGGCTGAAATTGTGACCGCGCGGCTTAGGGATTTTTTCAAAAAAAGTTGTTCGGACCTCGAGGGCTAATTTTGTTTCCGATGATAAATACCCACCTGTTTCCAACGAAAAAGCCTTCAGGGGTTCGTTTGCAACAGTTTAGCAATATCTTTGAATGAACTGCAGAACGTCAGATTTTTGCTGAAATTGTGACCAAGCGGTTTAGGGATTTTTTCAAAAAAAGTTGTTCAGATGTCGAGGGCTAATTCTGTTTCCGATGATAAATACCCACCTGTTTCCACCGAAAAACCTTTCAGGGGATCGTTTGCAACAGTTTGGCACCATTTCTGAGTGAATTGCAGAACGTCAGATTTTGGCTGAAATTGTGACCGCGCGGCTTAGGGATTTTTTCAAAAGAAGTTGTTCAGACGTAGAGGGCTAATTCTGTTTCCCATGATAAATACCCACCTGTTTCCACTGAAAAAGCCTTCAGGGGATCGTTTGCAACAGTTTGGCACCATCTTTGAATGAATTGCAGAACGTCAGATTTTTGCTGAAATTGTGACCGCGCGGTTTAGGGATTTTTTCAAAAAAAAGTTGTTCAGATGTCGAGGGCTAATTCTGTTTCCGATGATAAATACCCACCTGTTTCCACCAAAAAAGCCTTCAGGGGATCATTTGCAACAGTTTAGCACCATCTTTGAATGAATTGCAGAACGTCAGATTTTTGCTGAAATTGTGACCGCGCGGCTTAGGGATTTTTTCAAAAAAAGTTGTTCAGACGTCGAGGGCTAATTCTGTTTCCCATGATAAATACCCACCTGTTTCCACCGAAAAAGCCTTCAGGGGATCGTTTGCAACAGTTTGGCACCATCTTTGAATGAATTGCAGAACGTCAGATTTTTGCTGAAATTGTGACCGCGCGGCTTAGGGATTTTTTCAAAAAAAGTTCTTCAGACGTCGAGGGCTAATTCTGTTTCGCATGATAAATACCCACCTGTTTCCACCGAAAAAGCCTTCAGGGGATCGTTTGCAACAGTTTGGCACCATCTTTGAATGAATTGCAGAACGTCAGATTTTTGCTGAAATTGTGACCGCGCGGCTTAGGGATTTTTTCAAAAAAAGTTGTTCAGACGTCGAGGGCTAATTCTGTTTCCCATGATAAATACCCACCTGTTTCCACCGAAAAAGCCTTCTTGGGTTCGTTTGCAACAGTTTAGCACCATCTTTGAATGAACTGCAGAACGTCAGATTTTTGCTGAAATTGTGACCGCGCGGCTTAGGGATTTTTTCAAAAAAAGTTGTTCAGATGTCGAGGGCTAATTCTGTTTCCGATGATAAATACCCACCTGTTTCCACCGAAAAACCTTTCAGGGGATCGTTTACAACAGTTTGGCACCATTTCTGAGTGAATTGCAGAACGTCAGATTTTGGCTGAAATTGTGACCGCGCGGCTTAGGGATTTTTTCAAAAAAAGTTGTTCAGACGTAGAGGGCTAATTCTGTTTCCCATGATAAATACCCACCTGTTTCCACCGAAAAAGCCTTCAGGGGATCGTTTGCAACAGTTTAGCACCATCTTTGAATGAATTGCAGAACGTCAGATTTTGGCTGAAATTGTGACCGCGCGACTTAGGGATTTTTTCAAAAAAAGTTGTTCAGACGTCGAGGGCAAATCCTGTTTCCGATGATAAATACCCACCTGTTTCCACCGAAAAACCTTTCAGGGGATCGTTTGCAACAGTTTGGCACCATTTCTGAGTGAATTGCAGAACGTCAGATTTTGGCTGAAATTGTGACCGCGCGGCTTAGGGATTTTTTCAAAAAAAGTTGTTCAGACGTAGAGGGCTAATTCTGTTTCCCATGATAAATACCCACATGTTTCCACCGAAAAAGCCTTCATGGGATTGTTTGCAACAGTTTATCACCATCTTTGAATGAATTGCAGAACGTCAGATTTTGGCTGAAATTGTGACCGCGCGGCTTAGGGATTTTTTCAAAAAAAAATTGTTCAGACGTTGAGGTCTAATTCTGTTTCCCATGATAAATTCCAACCTGTTTCCACCGAAAAAGCCTTCAGGGGATCGTTTGCAACAGTTTGGCACCATCTTTGAATGAATTGCAGAACGTCAGATTTTTGCTGAAATTGTGACCGCGCGGCTTAGGGATTTTTTCAAAAAAAGTTGTTCAGACGTCGAGGGCTAATTCTGTTTCCCATGATAAATACCCACCTGTTTCCACCGAAAAAGCCTTCTTGGGTTCGTTTGCAACAGTTTAGCACCATCTTTGAATGAACTGCAGAACGTCAGATTTTTGCTGAAATTGTGACCGCGCGGCTTAGGGATTTTTTCAAAAAAAGTTGTTCAGATGTCGAGGGCTAATTCTGTTTCCGATGATAAATACCCACCTGTTTCCACCGAAAAACCTTTCAGGGGATCGTTTACAACAGTTTGGCACCATTTCTGAGTGAATTGCAGAACGTCAGATTTTGGCTGAAATTGTGACCGCGCGGCTTAGGGATTTTTTCAAAAAAAGTTGTTCAGACGTAGAGGGCTAATTCTGTTTCCCATGATAAATACCCACCTGTTTCCACCGAAAAAGCCTTCAGGGGATCGTTTGCAACAGTTTAGCACCATCTTTGAATGAATTGCAGAACATCAGATTTTGGCTGAAATTGTGACCGCGCGACTTAGGGATTTTTTCAAAAAAAGTTGTTCAGACGTCGAGGGCAAATCCTGTTTCCGATGATAAATACCCACCTGTTTCCACCGAAAAACCTTTCAGGGGATCGTTTGCAACAGTTTGGCACCATTTCTGAGTGAATTGCAGAACGTCAGAAATTTTGAAGAAATTGTGACCGCGCGGCTTAGGGATTTTTTCAAAAAAAGTTGTTCAGACGTCGAGCGCTAATTCTGTTTCCGATGTTAAAAGCCCACCTGTTTCCACCGAAAAACCTTTCAGGGGATCGTTTGCAACAGTTTGGCACCATTTCTGAGTGAATTGCAGAACGTCAGATTTTGGCTGAAATTGTGACCGCGCGGCTTAGGGATTTTTTCAAAAAAAGTTGTTCAGACGTAGAGGGCTAATTCTGTTTCCCATGATAAATACCCACATGTTTCCACCGAAAAAGCCTTCATGGGATTGTTTGCAACAGTTTATCACCATCTTTGAATGAATTGCAGAACGTCAGATTTTGGCTGAAATTGTGACCGCGCGGCTTAGGGATTTTTTTAAAAAAAGTTGTTCAGACGTAGAGGGCTAATTCTGTTTCCCATGATAAATACCCACCTGTTTCCACCGAAAAAGCCTTCAGGGGATCGTTTGCAACAGTTTAGCACCATCTTTGAATGAATTGCAGAACGTCAGATTTTTGAAGAAATTGTGACCGCGCGGCTTAGGGATTTTTTCAAAAAAAGTTGTTCAGACGTCGAGGGCTAATTCTGTTTCCCATGATAAATACCCACCTGTTTCCACCGATAAAGCCTTCAGGGGATCGTTTGCAACAGTTTAGCACCATCTTTGAATGAACTGCAGAACGTCAGATTTTTGCTGAAATTGTGACCGCGCGGCTTAGGGATTTTTTCAAAAAAAGTTGTTCAGATGTCGAGGGCTAATTCTGTTTCCGATGATAAATACCCACCTGTTTCCACCGAAAAACCTTTCAGGGGATCGTTTGCAACAGTTTGGCACCATTTCTGAGTGAATTGCAGAACGTCAGATTTTGCCTGAAATTGTGACCGCGCGGCTTAGGGATTTTTTCAAAAAAAGTTGTTCAGACGTAGAGGGCTAATTCTGTTTCCCGTGATAAATACCCACCTGTTTCCACCGAAAAAGCCTTCAGGGGATCGTTTGCAACAGTTTAGCACCATCTTTGAATGAATTGCAGAACGTCAGATTTTTGAAGAAATTGTGACCGCGCGGCTTAGGGATTTTTTCAAAAAAAGTTGTTCAGACGTCGAGGGCTAATTCTGTTTCCCATGATAAATACCCACCTGTTTCCACCGAAAAAGCCTTCAGGGGATCGTTTGCAACAGTTTGGCACCATCTTTGAATGAATTGCAGAACGTCAGATTTTTGCTGAAATTGTGACCGCGCGGCTTAGGGATTTTTTCAAAAAAAGTTGTTCAGACGTCGAGGGCTAATTCTGTTTCCGATGTTAAATACCCACCTGTTTCCACCAAAAAACCTTTCAGGGGATCGTTTGCAACAGTTTGGCACCATTTCTGAGTGAATTGCAGAACGTCAGAAATTTTGAAGAAATTGTGACCGCGCGGCTTAGGGATTTTTTCAAAAAAAGTTGTTCAGACGTCGAGCGCTAATTCTGTTTCCGATGTTAAAAACCCACCTGTTTCCACCGAAAAACCTTTCAGGGGATCGTTTGCAACATTTTGGCACCATTTCTGAGTGAATTGCAGAACGTCAGAAATTTTGAAGACATTGTGACCGCGCGGCTTAGGGATTTTTTCAAAAAAAGTTGTTCAGATGTCGAGGGCTAATTCTGTTTCCGATGATAAATACCCACCTGTTTCCACCGAAAAACCCTTCAGGGGATCGTTTGCAACAGTTTAGCACCATCTTTGAATGAATTGCAGAACGTCAGTTTTTTGCTGAAATTGTGACCGTGCGGCTTAGGGATTTTTTCAAAAAAAGTTGTTCGGACCTCGAGGGCTAATTCTGTCTCCGATGATAAATACCCACCTGTTTCCACCGAAAAACCCTTCAGGGGATCGTTTGCAACAGTTTGGCACCATTTCTGAGTGAATTGCAGAACTTCAGATTTTTGCAGAAATTGTGACCGCGCGGCTTAGGGATTTTTTCAAAAAAAGTTGTTCAGACTTCGAGGGCTAATTCTGTTTCCCATGATAAATACACACCTGTTTCCACCGAAAAACCCTTCAGGGGATTGTTTGCAACAGTTTGGCACCATTTCTGAGTGAATTGCAGAACGTCAGATATTTTGAAGAAATTGTGACCGCGCGGCTTAGGGATTTTTTCAAAAAAAGTTGTTCAGACGTCGAGGGCTAATTCTGTTTCCCATGATAAATACCCACCTGTTTCCACCGAAAAACCTTTCAGGGGATCGTTTGCAACAGTTTGGCACCATTTCTGAGTGAATTGCAGAACGTCAGACTTTGGCTGAAATTGTGACCGCGCGGCTTAGGGATTTTTTCAAAAAAAGTTGTTCAGACGTAGAGGGCTAATTCTGTTTCCCATGATAAATACCCACCTGTTTCCACCGAAAAACCTTTCAGGGGATCGTTTGCAACATTTTGGCACCATTTCTGAGTGAATTGCAGAACGTCAGAAATTTTGATGACATTGTGACCGCGCGGCTTAGGGATTTTTTCAAAAAAAGTTTTTCAGGTTTCAAGGGCTAATTCTGTTTCCGATGATAAATACCCACCTGTTTCCACCGAAAAACCCTTCAGGGGATCGTTTGCAACAGTTTAGCACCATCTTTGAATGAATTGCAGAACGTCAGTTTTTTACTGAAATTGTGACCGCGCGGCTTAGGGATTTTTTCAAAAAAAATTGTTCAGACGTCGAGGTCTAATTCTGTTTCCCATGATAAATTCCCACCTGTTTCCACCGAAAATCCCTTCAGGGGATTGTTTGCAACAGTTTGGCACCATTTCTGAGTGAATTGCGAAACGTCAGAATTTTTGCAGAAATTGTGACCGCGCGGCTTAGGGATTTTTTCAAAAAAAGTTGTTCAGACTTCGAGGGCTGACTCTGTTTCCCATGATAAATACCCACTTGTTTCCACCGAAAAACCGTTCAGGGGATTGTTTGCAACAGTTTGGCACCATTTCTGAGTGAATTGCAGAACTTCAGATTTTTGCAGAAATTGTGACCGCGCGGCTTAGGGATTTTTTCAAAAAAAGTTGTTCAGACGTCGAGGGCTAATTCTGTTTCCCATGATAAATACCCACCTGTTTCCACCCAAAAAGCCTTCAGGTTATCGTTTGCAACAGTTTAGCACCATCTTTGAATGAACTGCAGAACGTCAGATTTTTGCTGAAATTGTGACCGCGCGGCTTAGGGATTTTTTCAAAAAAAGTTGTTCAGATGTCGAGGGCTAATTCTGTTTCCGATGATAAATACCCACCTGTTTCCACCGAAAAACCTTTTAGGGGATCGTTTGCAAGAGTTTGGCACCATTTCTGAGTGAATTGCAGAACGTCAGATTTTGGCTGAAATTGTGACCGCGCGGCTTAGGGATTTTTTCAAAAAAGGTTGTTCAGACGTAGAGGGCTAATTCTGATTCCCATGATAAATACCCACCTGTTTCCACCGAAAAAGCCTTCAGGGGATCGTTTGCAACAGTTTAGCACCATCTTTGAATGAATTGCAGAACGTCAGATTTTTGAAGAAATTGTGACCGCGCGGCTTAGGGATTTTTTCAAAAAAAGGTGTTCAGATGTCGAGGGCTAATTCTGTTTCCGATGATAAATACCCACCTGTTTCCACCGAAAAACCTTTCAGGGGATCGTTTGCAAGAGTTTGGCACCATTTCTGAGTGAATTGCAGAACGTCAGATTTTGGCTGAAATTGTGACCGCGCGGCTTAGGGATTTTTTCAAAAAAGGTTGTTCAGACGTAGAGGGCTAATTCTGATTCCCATGATAAATACCCACCTGTTTCCACCGAAAAAGCCTTCAGGGGATCGTTTGCAACAGTTTAGCACCATCTTTGAATGAATTGCAGAACGTCAGATTTTTGAAGAAATTGTGACCGCGCGGCTTAGGGATTTTTTCAAAAAAAGTTGTTCAGATGTCGAGGGCTAATTCTGTTTCCGATGATAAATACCCACCTGTTTCCACCGAAAAACCCTTCAGGGGATCGTTTGCAACAGTTTAGCACCATCTTTGAATAAATTGCAGAACGTCAGTTTTTTACTGAAATTGTGACCGCGCGGCTTAGGGATTTTTTCAAAAAAAATTGTTCAGACGTCGAGGTCTAATTCTGTTTCCCATGATAAATACCCACTTGTTTCCACCGAAAAACCCTTCAGGGGATTGTTTGCAACAGTTTGGCACCATTTCTGAGTGAATTGCAGAACGTCAGAAATTTTGAAGAAATTGTGACCACGCGGCTTAGGGATTTTTTCAAAAAACGTTGTTCAGACGTCGAGGGCTAATTCTGTTTCCCATGATAAATACCCACCTGTTTGCACCGAAAAAGCCTTCAGGGAATAGTTTGCAACAGTTTAGCACCATCTTTGAATGAATTGCAGAACGTTAGATTTTTGAAGAAATTGTGACCGCGCGGCTTAGGGATTTTTTCAAAAAAAGTTGTTCAGACGTCGAGGGCTAATTCTGTTTCCGATGATAAATACCCACCTGTTTCCACCGAAAAACCTTTCAGGGGATCGTTTGCAACAGTTTGGCACCATTTCTGAGTGAATTGCAGAACGTCTGAAATTTTGAAGAAATTGTGACCGCGCGGCTTAGGGATTTTTTCAAAAAAAAATTTTCAGGTGTCGAGGGCTAATTCTGTTTCCGATGATAAATACCCACCTGTTTCCACCGAAAAAGCCTTCAGGGGATCGTTTGCAACAGTATAGCACCATCTTGTAATGAATTGCAGAACGTCAGTTTTTTACGGAAATTGTGACCGCGCGGCTTAGGGATTTTTTCAAAAAAAATTGTTCAGACGTCGAGGTCTAATTCTGTTTCCCATGATAAATTCCCACCTGTTTCCACCGAAAAACCCTTCAGGGGATCGTTTGCAACAGTTTGGCACCATTTCTGAGTGAATTGCAAAACGTCAGAAATTTTGCAGAAATTGTGACCGCGCGGCTTAGGGATTTTTTCAAAAAAAGTTGTTCAGACTTCGAGGGCTAACTCTGTTTCCGATGATAAATACCCACCTGTTTCCACCGAAAAAGCCTTCAGGGGATTGTTTGCAACAGTTTAGCACCATCTTTGAATGAACTGCAGAACGTCATATTTTTGCTGAAATTGTGACCGCGCAGCTTAGGGATTTTTTCAAAAAAAGTTGTTAAGATGTCGAGGGCTAATTCTGTTTCCGATGATAAATACCCACCTGTTTCCACCGAAAACCTTTCAGGGGATCGTTTGCAACAGTTTGGCACCATTTCTGAGTGAATTGCAGAACGTCAGATTTTGCCTGAAATTGTGACCGCGCGGCTTAGGGATTTTTTCAAAAAAAGTTGTTCAGACGTCGAGGGCTAATTCTGTTTCCGATGATAAATACCCACCTGTTTCCACCAAAAAACCTTTCAGGGGATCGTTTGCAACAGTTTGGCACCATTTCTGAGTGAATTGCAGAACGTCAGAAATTTTGAAGAAATTGTGACCGCGCGGCTTAGGGATTTTTTCAAAAAAAGTTGTTCAGACGTCGAGCGCTAATTCTGTTTCCGATGTAAAAAACCCACCTGTTTCCACCGAAAAACCTTTCAGGGGATCGTTTGCAACATTTTGGCACCATTTCTGAGTGAATTGCAGAACGTCAGAAATTTTGAAGACATTGTGACCGCGCGGCTTAGGGATTTTTTCAAAAAAAGTTGTTCAGATGTCGAGGGCTAATTCTGTTTCCGATGATAAATACCCACCTGTTTCCACCGAAAAACCCTTCAGGGGATCGTTTGCAACAGTTTAGCACCATCTTTGAATGAATTGCAGAACGTCAGTTTTTTGCTGAAATTGTGACCGTGCGGCTTAGGGATTTTTTCAAAAAAAGTTGTTCGGACCTCGAGGGCTAATTCTGTCTCCGATGATAAATACCCACCTGTTTCCACCGAAAAACCCTTCAGGGGATCGTTTGCAACAGTTTAGCACCATCTTTGAATGAATTGCAGAACGTCAGTTTTTTACTGAAATTGTGACCGCGCGGCTTAGCGATTTTTTCAAAAAAAATTGTTCAGACGTCGAGGTCTAATTCTGTTTCCCATGATAAATTCCCACCTGCTTCCACCGAAAATCCCTTCAGGGGATCGTTTGCAACAGTTTGGCACCATTTCTGAGTGAATTGCAAAACGTCAGAAATTTTGCAGAAATTGTGACCGCGCGGCTTAGGGATTTTTTCAAAAAAAGTTGTTCAGACTTCGAGGGCTAACTCTGTTTCCCATGATAAATACCCACTTGTTTCCACCGAAAAACCCTTCAGGGGATTGTTTGCAACAGTTTGGCACCATTTCTGAGTGAATTGCAGAACTTCAGATTTTTGCAGAAATTGTGACCGCGCGGCTTAGGGATTTTTTCAAAAAAAGTTCTTCAGACGTCGAGGGCTAATTCTGTTTCCCATGATAAATACCCACCTGTTTCCACCCAAAAAGCCTTCAGGTTATCGTTTGCAACAGTTTAGCACCATCTTTGAATGAACTGCAGAACGTCAGATTTTTGAAGAAATTGTGACCTAGCGGCTTAGGGATTTTTTCAAAAAAAGGTGTTCAGATGTCGAGGGCTAATTCTGTTTCCGATGATAAATACCCACCTGTTTCCACCGAAAAACCTTTCAGGGGATCGTTTGCAACAGTTTGGCACCATTTCTGAGTGAATTGCAGAACGTCAGATTTTGGCTGAAATTGTGACCGCGCGGCTTAGGGATTTTTTCAAAAAAGGTTGTTCAGACGTAGAGGGCTAATTCTGATTCCCATGATAAATACCCACCTGTTTCCACCGAAAAACCCTTCAGGGGATCGTTTGCAACAGTTTAGCACCATCTTTGAATGAATTGCAGAACGTCAGTTTTTTGCTGAAATTGTGACCGTGAGGCTTAGGGATTTTTTCAAAAAAAGTTGTTCGGACCTCGAGGGCTAATTCTGTCTCCGATGTTAAATACCCACCTGTTTCCACCGAAAAACCCTTCAGGGGATCGTTTGCAACAGTTTAGCACCATCTTTGAATGAATTGCAGAACGTCAGTTTTTTACTGAAATTGTGACCGCGCGGCTTAGGGATTTTTTCAAAAAAAATTGTTCAGACGTCGAGGTCTAATTCTGTTTCCCATGATAAATTCCCACCTGTTTCCACCGAAAATCCCTTCAGGGGATCGTTTGCAACAGTTTGGCACCATTTCTGAGTGAATTGCAAAACGTCAGAAATTTTGCAGAAATTGTGACCGCGCGGCTTAGGGATTTTTTCAAAAAAAGTTGTTCAGACTTCGAGGGCTAACTCTGTTTCCCATGATAAATACCCACTTGTTTCCACCGAAAAACCCTTCAGGGGATTGTTTGCATCAGTTTGGCACCATTTCTGAGTGAATTGCAGAACTTCAGATTTTTGCAGAAATTGTGACCGCGCGGCTTAGGGATTTTTTCAAAAAAAGTTGTTCAGACGTCGAGGGCTAATTCTGTTTCCCATGATAAATACCCACCTGTTTCCACCCAAAAAGCCTTCAGGTTATCGTTTGCAACAGTTTAGCACCATCTTTGAATGAACTGCAGAACGTCAGATTTTTGCTGAAATTGTGACCGCGCGGCTTAGGGATTTTTTCAAAAAAAGTTGTTCAGATGTCGAGGGCTAATTCTGTTTCCGATGATAAATACCCACCTGTTTCCACCGAAAAACCTTTCAGGGGATCGTTTGCAACAGTTTGGCACCATTTCTGAGTGAATTGCAGAACGTCAGATTTTGGCTGAAATTGTGACCGCGCGGCTTAGGGATTTTTTCAAAAAAGGTTGTTCAGACGTAGAGGGCTAATTCTGATTCCCATGATAAATACCCACCTGTTTCCACCGAAAAAGCCTTCAGGGGATCGTTTGCAACAGTTTAGCACCATCTTTGAATGAATTGCAGAACGTCAGATTTTTGAAGAAATTGTGACCGCGCGGAATAGGGATTTTTTCAAAAAAAGTTGTTCAGATGTCGAAGGCTAATTCTGTTTCCGATGATAAATACCCACCTGTTTCCACCGAAAAACCCTTCAGGGGATCGTTTGCAACAGTTTAGCACCATCTTTGAATAAATTGCAGAACGTCAGTTTTTTACTGAAATTGTGACCGCGCGGCTTAGGGATTTTTTCAAAAAAAATTGTTCAGACGTCGAGGTCTAATTCTGTTTCCCATGATAAATACCCACTTGTTTCCACCGAAAAACCCTTCAGGGGATTGTTTGCAACAGTTTGGCACCATTTCTGAGTGAATTGCAGAACGTCAGAAATTTTGAAGAAATTGTGACCACGCGGCTTAGGGATTTTTTCAAAAAACGTTGTTCAGACGTCGAGGGCTAATTCTGTTTCCCATGATAAATACCCACCTGTTTGCACCGAAAAAGCCTTCAGGGAATCGTTTGCAACAGTTTAGCACCATCTTTGAATGAATTGCAGAACGTTAGATTTTTGAAGAAATTGTGACCGCGCGGCTTAGGGATTTTTTCAAAAAAAGTTGTTCAGACGTCGAGGGCTAATTCTGTTTCCGATGATAAATACCCACCTGTTTCCACCGAAAAACCTTTCAGGGGATCGTTTGCAACAGTTTGTTACCATTTCTGAGTGAATTGCAGAACGTCTGAAATTTTGAAGAAATTGTGACCGCGCGGCTTAGGGATTTTTTCAAAAAAAGTTGTTCAGACGTCGAGCGCTAATTCTGTTTCCGATGTTAAAAACCCACCTGTTTCCACCGAAAAACCTTTCAGGGGATCGTTTGCAACATTTTGGCACCATTTCTGAGTGAATTGCAGAACGTCAGAAATTTTGAAGACATTGTGACCGCGCGGCTTAGGGATTTTTTCAAAAAAAGTTTTTCAGGTGTCGAGGGCTAATTCTGTTTCCGATGATAAATACCCACCTGTTTCCACCGAAAAACCCTTCAGGGGATCGTTTGCAACAGTTTATCACCATCTTTGAATGAATTGCAGAACGTCAGTTTTTTACTGAAATTGTGACTGCGCGGCTTAGGGATTTTTTCAAAAAAAATTGTTCAGACGTCGAGGTCTAATTCTGTTTCCCATGATAAATTCCCACCTGTTTCCACCGAAAAACCCTTCAGGGGATCTTTTCCAACAGTTTGGCACCATTTCTGAGTGAATTGCAAAACGTCAGAAATTTTGCAGAAATTGTGACCGCGCGGCTTAGGGATTTTTTCAAAAAAAGTTGTTCAGACTTCGAGGGCTAACTCTGTTTCCCATGATAAATACCCACTTGTTTCCACCGAAAAACCCTTCAGGGGATTGTTTGCAACAGTTTGGCACCATTTCTGAGTGAATTGCAGAACTTCAGATTTTTGCAGAAATTGTGACCGCGCGGCTTAGGGATTTTTTCAAAAAAAGTTGTTCAGACGTCGAGGGCTAATTCTGTTTCCCATGATAAATACCCACCTGTTTCCACCGAAAAAGCCTTCAGTGGATCGTTTGCAACAGTTTAGCACCATCTTTGAATGAACTGCAGAACGTCAGATTTTTGCTGAAATTGTGACCGCGCGGCTTAGGGATTTTTTCAAAAAAAGTTGTTCAGATGTCGAGGGCTAATTCTGTTTCCGATGATAAATACCCACCTGTTTCCACCGAAAAACCTTTCAGGGGATCGTTTGCAACAGTTTGGCACCATTTCTGAGTGAATTGCAGAACGTCAGATTTTGCCTGAAATTGTGACCGCGCGGCTTAGGGATTTTTTCAAAAAAAGTTGTTCAGACGTAGAGGGCTAATTCTGTTTCCCGTGATAAATACCCACCTGTTTCCACCGAAAAAGCCTTCAGGGGATCGTTTGCAACAGTTTAGCACCATCTTTGAATGAATTGCAGAACGTCAGATTTTTGAAGAAATTGTGACCGCGCGGCTTAGGGATTTTTTCAAAAAAAGTTGTTCAGACGTCGAGGGCTAAATCTGTTTCCCATGATAAATACCCACCTGTTTCCACCGAAAAAGCCTTCAGGGGATCGTTTGCAACAGTTTGGCACCATCTTTGAATGAATTGCAGAACGTCAGATTTTTGCTGAAATTGTGACCGCGCGGCTTACGGATTTTTTCAAAAAAAGTTGTTCAGACGTCGAGGGCTAATTCTGTTTCCGATGATAAATACCCACCTGTTTCCACCAAAAAACCTTTCAGGGGATCGTTTGCAACAGTTTGGCACCATTTCTGAGTGAATTGCAGAACGTCAGAAATTTTGAAGAAATTGTGACCGCGCGGCTTAGGGATTTTTTCAAAAAAAGTTGTTCAGACGTCGAGCGCTAATTCTGTTTCCGATGTTAAAAACCCACCTGTTTCCACCGAAAAACCTTTCAGGGGATCGTTTGCAACATTTTGGCACCATTTCTGAGTGAAGTGCAGAACGTCAGAAATTTTGAAGACATTGTGACCGCGCGGCTTAGGGATTTTTTCAAAAAAAGTTGTTCAGATGTCGAGGGCTAATTCTGTTTCCGATGATAAATACCCACCTGTTTCCACCGAAAAACCCTTCAGGGGATCGTTTGCAACAGTTTAGCACCATCTTTGAATGAATTGCAGAACGTCAGTTTTTTGCTGAAATTGTGACCGTGCGGCTTAGGGATTTTTTCAAAAAAAGTTGTTCGGACCTCGAGGGCTAATTCTGTCTCCGATGATAAATACCCACCTGTTTCCATCGAAAAACCCTTCAGGGGATCGTTTGCAACAGTTTGGCACCATTTCTGAGTGAATTGCAGAACTTCAGATTTTTGCAGAAATTGTGACCGCGCGGCTTAGGGATTTTTTCAAAAAAAGTTGTTCAGACTTCGAGGGCTAATTCTGTTTCCCATGATAAATACACACCTGTTTCCACCGAAAAACCCTTCAGGGGATTGTTTGCAACAGTTTGACACCATTTCTGAGTGAATTGCAGAACGTCAGAAATTTTGAAGAAATTGTGACCGCGCGGCTTAGGGATTTTTTCAAAAAAGGTTGTTCAGACGTCGAGGGCTAATTCTGTTTCCGATGTTAAAAACCCACCTGTTTCCACCGAAAAACCTTTCAGGGGATCGTTTGCAACATTTTGGCACCATTTCTGAGTGAATTGCAGAACGTCAGAAATTTTGAAGACATTGTGACCGCGCGGCTTAGGGATTTTTTCAAAAAAAGTTGTTCAGATGTCGAGGGCTAATTCTGTTTCCGATGATAAATACCCACCTGTTTCCACCGAAAAACCCTTCAGGGGATCGTTTGCAACAGTTTAGCACCATCTTTGAATGAATTGCAGAACGTCAGTTTTTTGTTGAAATTGTGACCGTGCGGCTTCGGGATTTTTTCAAAAAAAGTTGTTCGGACCTCGAGGGCTAATTCTGTCTCCGATGATAAATACCCACCTGTTTCCATCGAAAATCCCTTCAGGGGATCGTTTGCAACAGTTTGGCACCATTTCTGAGTGAATTGCAGAACTTCAGATTTTTGCAGAAATTGTGACCGCGCGGCTTAGGGATTTTTTCAAAAAAAGTTGTTCAGACTTCGAGGGCTAATTCTGTTTCCCATGATAAATACACACCTGTTTCCACCGAAAAACCCTTCAGGGGATTGTTTGCAACAGTTTGGCACCATTTCTGAGTGAATTGCAGAACGTCAGAAATTTTGAAGAAATTGTGACCGCGCGGCTTAGGGATTTTTTCAAAAAAAGTTGTTCAGACGTCGAGGGCTAATTCTGTTTCCCATGATAAATACCCACCTGTTTCCACCGAAAAACCTTTCAGGGGATCGTTTGCAACATTTTGGCACCATTTCTGATTGAATTGCAGAACGTCAGAAATTTTGAAGAAATTGTGACCGCGCGGCTTAGGGATTTTTTCAAAAAAAGTTGTTCCGACGTCGAGGGCTAATTCTGTTTCCCATGATAAATACCCACCTGTATCCACCGAAAAACCTTTCAGGGGATCGTTTGCAACAGTTTGGCACCATTTCTGAGTGAATTGCAGAACGTCAGAAATTTTGAAGAAATTGTGACCGCGCGGCTTAGGGATTTTTTCAAAAAAAGTTGTTCAGACGTCGAGCGCTAATTCTGTTTCCGATGTTAAAAACCCACCTGTTTCCACCGAAAAACCTTTCAGGGGATCGTTTGCAACATTTTGGCACCATTTCTGAGTGAATTGCAGAACGTCAGAAATTTTGAAGACATTGTGACCGCGCGGCTTAGGGATTTTTTCAAAAAAAGTTGTTCAGATGTCGAGGGCTAATTCTGTTTCCGATGATAAATACCCTCCTGTTTCCACCGAAAAACCCTTCAGGGGATCGTTTGCAACAGTTTAGCACCATCTTTGAATGAATTGCAGAACGTCAGTTTTGTGCTGAAATTGTGACCGCGCGGCTTAGGGATTTTTTCAAAAAAAAATTGTTCAGACGTTGAGGTCTAATTCTGTTTCCCATGATAAATTCCCACCTGTTTCCACCGAAAAACCTTTCAGGGGATCGTTTGCAACAGTTTGGCACCATTTCTGAGTGAATTGCAGAACGTCAGAAATTTTGAAGACATTGTGACCGCGCGGCTTAGGGATTTTTTCAAAAAAATTGTTCAGATGTCGAGGGCTAATTCTGTTTCCCATGATAAATACCCACCTGTTTCCACCGAAAAACCCTTCAGGGGATTGTTTGCAACAGTTTGGCACCATTTCTGAGTGAATTGCAGAACGTCAGAAATTTTGAAGAAATTGTGACCGCGCGGCTTAGGGATTTTTTCAAAAAAAGTTGTTCAGACGTCGAGGGCTAATTCTGTTTCCCATGATAAATACCCACCTGTTTCCACCGAAAAACCCTTCAGGGGATCGTTTGCAACAGTTTAGACCATCTTTGAATAAATTGCAGAACGGCAGTTTTTTACTGAAATTGTGACCGCGCGGCTTAGGGATTTTTTCAAAAAAAGTTGTTCAGACGTCGAGGTCTAATTCTGTTTCCCATGATAAATTCCCACCTGTTTCCACCGAAAAACCCTTTAGGGGATCGTTTGCAACAGTTTGGCACCATTTCTGAGTGAATTGCAAAACGTCAGAAATTTTGAAGAAATTGTGACCGCGCGGCTTAGGGATTTTTTCAAAAAAAGTTGTTCGGACCTCGAGGGCTAATTCTGTCTCCGATGATAAATACCCACCTGTTTCCACCGAAAAACCCTTCAGGAGATCGTTTGCAACAGTTTGGCACCATTTCTGAGTGAATTGCAGAACTTCAGATTTTTGCAGAAATTGTGACCGCGCGGCTTAGGGATTTTTTCAAAAAAAGTTGTTCAGACTTCGAGGGCTAACTCTGTTTCCCATGATAAATACCCACTTGTTTCCACCGAAAAACCCTTCAGGGGATTATTTGCAACAGTTTGGCACCATTTCTGAGTGAATTGCAGAAGGTCAGAAATTTTGAAGAAATTGTGACCGCGCGGCTTAGGGATTTTTTCAAAAAACGTTGTTTAGACGTCGAGGGCTAATTCTGTTTCCGATGATAAATACCCTCCTGTTTCCACCGAAAAACCCTTCAGGGGATCGTTTGCAACAGTTTAGCACCATCTTTGAATGAATTGCAGAACGTCAGTTTTTTGCTGAAATTGTGACCGCGCGGCTTAGGGATTTTTTCAAAAAAAAATTGTTCAGACGTTGAGGTCTAATTCAGTTTCCCATGATAAATTCCAACCTGTTTCCACCGAAAAACCTTTCAGGGGATCGTTTGCAACAGTTTGGCACCATTTCTGAGTGAATTGCAGAACGTCAGATTTTGGCTGAAATTGTGACCGCGCGGCTTAGGGATTTTTTCAAAAAAAGTTGTTCAGACATAGAGGGCTAATTCTGTTTCCCATGATAAATACCCACCTGTTTCCACCGAAACAGCCTTCAGGGGATCGTTTGCAACAGTTTAGCACCATCTTTGAATGAATTGCAGAACGTCAGATTTTTGAAGAAATTGTGACCGCGCGGCTTAGGGATTTTTTCAAAAAAAGTTGTTCAGACGTCGAGGGCTAATTCTGTTTCCGATGATAAATACCCACCTGTTTCCACCGAAAAACCTTTCAGGGGATCGTTTGCAACAGTTTGGCACCATTTCTGAGTGAATTGCAGAACGTCAGAAATTTTGAAGAAATTGTGACCGCGCGGCTTAGGGATTTTTTCAAAAAAAGTTGTTCAGACGTCGAGCGCTAATTCTGTTTCCGATGTTAAAAACCCACCTGTTTCCACCGAAAAACCTTTCAGGGGATCGTTTGCAACATTTTGGCACCATTTCTGAGTGAATTGCAGAACGTCAGAAATTTTGAAGACATTGTGACCGCGCGGCTTAGGGATTTTTTCAAAAAAAGTTGTTCAGATGTCGAGGGCTAATTCTGTTTCCGATGATAAATACCCACCTGTTTCCACCGAAAAACCCTTCAGGGGATTGTTTGCAACAGTTTGGCACCATTTCTGAGTGAATTGCAGAACGTCAGAAATTTTGAAGAAATTGTGACCGCGCGGCTTAGGGATTTTTTCAAAAAAAGTTGTTCAGACGTCGAGGGCTAATTCTGTTTCCCATGATAAATACCCACCTGTTTCCACCGAAAAAGCCTTCAGGGGATCGTTTGCAACAGTTTAGCACCATCTTTGAATGAATTGCAGAACGTCAGATTTTTGAAGACATTGTGACCGCGCGGCTTAGGGATTTTTTCAAAAAAATAAGCAAAATACCAAGGTGTTGGGAAAAAACTTGACAGATATTGAGTCGGAACGGTTTCAGAGAGAGACAGAGTTAACTGTGGTTAAGAAAGTTAAATACCTAGGGGTAAACATAACAGCAAAGAATTTGAGTCTGTTTAAAGATAATTATGAAAAATGTTGGTCTGAAATTAAGAGAGACTTGGATAGCTGGTCAAAACTGAAACTTTCATTGTTAGGTCGAATAGCTGCTATTAAGATGAATGTATTGCCAAAAATGTTATTTTTGTTTCAGACATTGCAGATTGTAGATAAAACGGAGTGCTTCCGGAAGTGGCAGAAAGATATCTCCAAATTTGTCTGGCAGGGCAAAAAGCCCAGAATTAAGTTTAAGATATTAACGGACGCAAAAGAAAGAGGGGGCTTTGCCCTGCCAGACTTAAAGTTGTACTATGAAGCCGCAGCTTTCTGCTGGCTAAAAGACTGGCTACTTCTGGAGGACACGGATGTGCTGGATTTGGAAGGTTTTAACAATGCATTTGGATGGCATGCATATTTATGGTATGACAAGGTTAAGATCAACAAGGTCTTTAAGAACCATATTGTCAGAAAAGCAATATTTAATGTCTGGACAAGATACAAAGACTTATTAGAAAACAAAACACCGAGGTGGCTGTCACCTTTGGAGGCCAAGGCCCGAAAAAGACCCAATATGGAGGCCAATTGGCCAAAATATTGGGAAATACTAGAAAGGGATGGAGACAATTGGAAACTGCAGAGTTTAGAGAAAATGAAAGATAAAGTGCGAGACTGGTTACACTATGCTCAGATTAAGGAAGTGTTTAAGATTGATAAAAAGTTAGGATTCCAGGTGGAGAAATCGAAACTGGAGACAGAACTGCTAGAACCTAAGACCAAGGTACTTTCAAAAATGTATAACTTGCTGCTGAAATGGAACACACAAGACGAATTGGTTAAATCGGCTATGATAAAGTGGGCCCAGGATATTGGGCACAACATTATGTTTGAGGACTGGGAAAGGTTATGGACTACCGGGCTGAACTTCACAGCATGTAATGCTCTGAAGGAAAATGTAATGAAAATGATATATAGATGGTACATGACCCCAGTGAAATTGGCTAAAATACACCATTCGTCTGATAACAAATGTTGGAAATGTAAGGAAAATGAAGGAACATTCTTTCACCTCTGGTGGACCTGCCCTAAAGTGAAGGCCTTTTGGGAAATGATATATAATGAGTTAAAAAAGGTATTTAAGTATACCTTCACCAAGAAACCAGAGGCCTTCCTTCTGGGCATGGTCGGCCAGAACGTGTTAAAGAAGGATAGAACATTTTTTATGTACGCTACAACGGCGGCAAGGATACTTATTGCTAAGAGCTGGAAAACCCAAGATCTACCAACACTGGAAGAATGGCAGATGCAGCTGATGGACTATATGCAACTGGCCGAGATGACTGGCAGAATCCGCGACCTGGGAGAGGAGAGGGTTGAAGAAGACTGGAAGAAATTTAAGATTTATTTACAAAAGTATTGTAATTTGGTTGAATCCTAACAAGGAAGCCAGAGCAGAAATAACTGTCTACCATTAAAATTATAATTTTTTATTTGAGTTTAACCTAAACATTGCACTTAAGAGTATAAACAAGATGATAATTTGCTTGGAAAAATTCGTTTTTAATGATGAGAGTGGAAGCGGGAGACGTGAGGGAGTCCGCAATAGAATGAAAAGATGTTATGAAACCTATTTTGTTTGTTAAATATGTATCTGTAAAAAATCTTAATAAAAATTTTTATAAAAAAAAAAAAAGATTTTTGAAGAAATTGTGACTGCGCGGCTTAGGGATTTTTTCAAAAAAAGTTGTTCAGACGTCGAGGGCTAATTCTGTTTCCGATGATAAATACCCACCTGTTTCCACCGAAAAACCTTTCAGGGGATCGTTTGCAACAGTTTGGCACCATTTCTGAGTGAATTGCAGAACGTCAGAAATTTTGAAGAAATTGTGACCGCGCGGCTTAGGGATTTTTTCAAAAAAAGTTGTTCAGACGTCGAGCGCTAATTCTGTTTCCGATGTTAAAAACCCACCTGTTTCCACCGAAAAACCTTTCAGGGGATCGTTTGCAACATTTTGGCACCATTTCTGAGTGAATTGCAGAACGTCAGAAATTTTGAAGACATTGTGACCGCGCGGCTTAGGGATTTTTTCAAAAAAAGTTGTTCAGATGTCGAGGGCTAATTCTGTTTCCGATGATAAATACCCACCTGTTTCCACCGAAAAACCCTTCAGGGGATTGTTTGCAACAGTTTGGCACCATTTCTGAGTGAATTGCAGAACGTCAGAAATTTTGAAGAAATTGTGACCGCGCGGCTTAGGGATTTTTTCAAAAAAAGTTGTTCAGACGTCGAGGGCTAATTCTGTTTCCCATGATAAATACCCACCTGTTTCCACCGAAAAAGCCTTCAGGGGATCGTTTGCAACAGTTTAGCACCATCTTTGAATGAATTGCAGAACGTCAGATTTTTGAAGACATTGTGACCGCGCGGCTTAGGGATTTTTTCAAAAAAAGTTGTTCAGATGTCGAGGGCTAATTCTGTTTCCGATGATAAATACCCACCTGTTTCCACCGAAAAACCCTTCAGGGGATCGTTTGCAACAGTTTAGACCATCTTTGAATAAATTGCAGAACGTCAGTTTTTTACTGAAATTGTGACCGCGCGGCTTAGGGATTTTTTCAAAAAAAATTGTTCAGACGTCGAGGTCTAATTCTGTTTCCCATGATAAATTCCCACCTGTTTCCACCGAAAAACCCTTTAGGGGATCGTTTGCAACAGTTTGGCACCATTTCTGAGTGAATTGCAAAACGTCAGAAATTTTGAAGAAATTGTGACGGCGCAGCTTAGGGATTTTTTCAAAAAAAGTTGTTCGGACCTCGAGGGCTAATTCTGTCTCCGATGATAAATACCCACCTGTTTCCACCGAAAAACCCTTCAGGGGATCGTTTGCAACAGTTTGGCACCATTTCTGAGTGAATTGCAGAACTTCAGATTTTTGCAGAAATTGTGACCGCGCGGCTTAGGGATTTTTTCAAAAAAAGTTGTTCAGACTTCGAGGGCTAACTCTGTTTCCCATGATAAATACCCACTTGTTTCCACCGAAAAACCCTTCAGGGGATTGTTTGCAACAGTTTGGCACCATTTCTGAGTGAATTGCAGAACCTCATAAATTTTGAAGAAATTGTGACCGCGCGGCTTAGGGATTTTTTCAAAAAACGTTGTTTAGACGTCGAGGGCTAATTCTGTTTCCGATGATAAATACCCTCCTGTTTCCACCGAAAAACCCTTCAGGGGATCGTTTGCAACAGTTTAGCACCATCTTTGAATGAATTGCAGAACGTCAGTTTTTTGCTGAAATTGTGACCGCGCGGCTTAGGGATTTTTTCAAAAAAAAATTGTTCAGACGTTGAGGTCTAATTCTGTTTCCCATGATAAATTCCCACCTGTTTCCACCGAAAAACCTTTCAGGGGATCGTTTGCAACAATTTGGCACCATTTCTGAGTGAATTGCAGAATGTCAGATTTTGGCTGAAATTGTGACCGCGCGGCTTAGGGATTTTTTCAAAAAAAGTTGTTCAGACGTAGAGGGCTAATTCTGTTTCCCATGATAAATACCCACCTGTTTCCACCGAAACAGCCTTCAGGAGATCGTTTGCAACAGTTTAGCACCATCTTTGAATGAATTGCAGAACGTCAGATTTTTGAAGAAATTGTGACTGCGCGGCTTAGGGATTTTTTCAAAAAAAGTTGTTCAGACGTCGAGGGCTAATTCTGTTTCCGATGATAAATACCCACCTGTTTCCACCGAAAAACCTTTCAGGGGATCGTTTGCAACAGTTTGGCACCATTTCTGAGTGAATTGCAGAACGTCAGAAATTTTGAAGAAATTGTGACCGCGCGGCTTAGGGATTTTTTCAAAAAAAGTTGTTCAGACGTCGAGCGCTAATTCTGTTTCCGATGTTAAAAACCCAGCTGTTTCCACCGAAAAACCTTTCAGGGGATCGTTTGCAACATTTTGGCACCATTTCTGAGTGAATTGCAGAACGTCAGAAATTTTGGAGACATTGTAACCGCGCGGCTTAGGGATTTTTTCAAAAAAAGTTGTTCAGATGTCGAGGGCTAATTCTGTTTCCGATGATAAATACCCACCTGTTTCCACCGAAAAACCCTTCAGGGGATTGTTTGCAACACTTTGGCACCATTTCTGAGTGAATTGCAGAACGTCAGAAATTTTGAAGAAATTGTGACCGCGCGGCTTAGGGATTTTTTAAAAAAAAGTTGTTCAGACGTCGAGGTCTAATTCTGTTTCCCATGATAAATTCCCACCTGTTTCCACCGAAAAAGCCTTTAGGGGATCGTTTGCAACAGTTTGGAACCATTTCTGAGTGAATTGCAAAACGTCAGAAATTTTGAAGAAATTGTAACCGCGCGGCTTAGGGATTTTTTCAAAAAAAGTTGTTCGGACCTCGAGGGCTAATTCTGTTTCCCATGATAAATACCCACCTGTTTGCACCGAAAAAGCCTTCAGGGAATCGTTTGCAACAGTTTAGCACCATCTTTGAATGAATTGCAGAACGTTAGATTTTTGAAGAAATTGTGACCGCGCGGCTTAGGGATTTTTTCAAAAAAAAGTTGTTCAGACGTCGAGGGCTAATTCTGTTTCCGATGATAAATACCCACCTGTTTCCACCGAAAAACCTTTCAGGGGATCGTTTGCAACAGTTTGGCACCATTTCTGAGTGAATTGCAGAACGTCAGAAATTTTGAAGAAATTGTGACCGCGCGGCTTAGGGATTTTTTCAAAAAAAGTTGTTCAGACGTCAAGCGCTAATTCTGTTTCCGATGTTAAAAACCCACCTGTTTCCACTGAAAAACCTTTCAGGGGATCGTTTGCAACATTTTGGCACCATTTCTGAGTGAATTGCAGAACGTCAGAAATATTGAAGACATTGTGACCGCGCGGCTTAGGGATTTTTTCAAAAAAAGTTTTTCAGATGTCGAGGGCTAATTCTGTTTCCGATGATAAATACCCACCTGTTTCCACCGAAAAACCCTTCAGGGGATCGTTTGCAACAGTTTAGCACCATCTTTGAATGAATTGCAGAACGTCAGTTTTTTACTGAAATTGTGAACGCGCGGCTTAGGGATTTTTTCAAAAAAAAATGTTCAGACGTCGAGGTCTAATTCTGTTTCCCATGATAAATTCCCACCTGTTTCCACCGAAAAACCCTTCAGGGGATCGTTTGCAACAGTTTGGCACCATTTCTGAGTGAATTGCAAAACGTCAGAAATTTTGCAGAAATTGTGACCGCGCGGCTTAGGGATTTTTTCAAAAAAAGTTGTTCAGACTTCGAGGGCTAACTCTGTTTCCCATGATAAATACCCACTTGTTTCCACCGAAAAACCCTTCAGGGGATTGTTTGCAACAGTTTGGCACCATTTCTGAGTGAATTGCAGAACTTCAGATTTTTGCAGAAATTGTGACCGCGCGGCTTAGGGATTTTTTCAAAAAAAGTTGTTCAGACGTCGAGGGCTAATTCTGTTTCCCATGATAAATACCCACCTGTTTCCACCGAAAACGCCTTCAGGGGATCGTTTGCAACAGTTTAGCACCATCTTTGAATGAACTGCAGAACGTCAGATTTTTGCTGAAATTGTGACCGCGCGGCTTAGGGATTTTTTCAAAAAAAGTTGTTCAGATGTCGAGGGCTAATTCTGTTTCCGATGATAAATACCCACCTGTTTCCACCGAAAAACCTTTCAGGGGATCGTTTGCAACAGTTTGGCACCATTTCTGAGTGAATTGCAGAACGTCAGATTTTGGCTGAAATTGTGACCGCGCGGTTTAGGGATTTTTTCAAAAAAGGTTGTTCAGACGTAGAGGGCTAATTCTGTTTCCCGTGATAAATACCCACCTGTTTCCACCGAAAAAGCCTTCAGGGGATCGTTTGCAACAGTTTAGCACCATCTTTGAATGAATTGCAGAACGTCAGATTTTTGAAGAAATTGTGACCGCGCGGCTTAGGGATTTTTTCAAAAAAAATTGTCCAGACGTCGAGGGCTAATTCTGTTTCGCATGATAAATACCCACCTGTTTCCACCGAAAAAGCCTTCAGGGGATCGTTTGCAACAGTTTGGCACCATCTTTGAATGAATTGCAGAACGTCAGATTTTTGCTGAAATTGTGACCGCGCGGCTTAGGGATTTTTTCAAAAAAAGTTGTTCAGACGTCGAGGGCTAATTCTGTTTCCGATGATAAATACCCACCTGTTTCCACCGAAAAACCTTTCAGGGGATCGTTTGCAAGAGTTTGGCACCATTTCTGCGTGAATTGCAGAACGTCAGAAATTTTGAAGACATTGTGACCGCGCGGCTTAGGGATTTTTTCAAAAAAAGTTGTTCAGATGTCGAGGGCTAATTCTGTTTCCGATGATAAATACCCACCTGTTTCCACCGAAAAACCCTTCAGGGGATCGTTTGCAACAGTTTAGCACCATCTTTGAATGAATTGCAGAACGTCAGTTTTTTGCTGAAATTGTGACCGCGCGGCTTAGGGATTTTTTCAAAAAAAATTGTTCAGCCGTCAAGGTCTAATTCTGTTTCCCATGATAAATTCCCACCTGTTTCCACCGAAAAACCCTTCAGGGGATCGTTTGCAACAGTTTGGCACCATTTCTGAGTGAATTGCAAAACGTCAGAAATTTTGAAGAAATTGTGACCATGCGGCTTAGGCATTTTTTCAAAAAAAGTTGTTCGGACCTCGAGGGCTAATTCTGTCTCCGATGATAAATACCCACCTGTTTCCACCGAAAAACCCTTCAGGGGATCGTTTGCAACAGTTTGGCACCATTTCTGAGTGAATTGCAGAACTTCAGATTTTTGCAGAAATTGTGACCGCGCGGCTTAGGGATTTTTTCAAAAAAAGTTGTTCAGACTTCGAGGGCTAATTCTGTTTCCCATGATAAATACACACCTGTTTCCACTGAAAAACCCTTCAGGGGATTGTTTGCAACAGTTTGGCACCATTTCTGAGTGAATTGCAGAACGTCAGAAATTTTGAAGAAATTGTGACCGCGCGGCTTAGGGATTTTTTCAAAAAAAGTTGTTCAGACGTCGAGGGCTAATTCTGTTTCCCATGATAAATACCCACCTGTTTCCACCGAAAAACCTTTCAGGGGATCGTTTGCAACATTTTGGCACCATTTCTGATTGAATTGCAGAACGTCAGAAATTTTGAAGAAATTGTGACCGCGCGGCTTAGGGATTTTTTCAAAAAAAGTTGTTCAGACGTCGAGGGCTAATTCTGTTTCCCATGATAAATACCCACCTGTTTCCACCTAAAAACCTTTCAGGGGATCGTTTGCAACAGTTTGGCACCATTTCTGAGTGAATTGCAGAACGTCAGATTTTGCCTGAAATTGTGACCGCGCGGCTTAGGGATTTTTTCAAAAAAAGTTGTTCAGACGTGGAGGGCTAATTCTGTTTCCCATGATAAATACCCACCTGTTTCCACCGAAAAAGCCTTCAGGGGATCGTTTGCAACAGTTTAGCACCATCTTTGAATGAATTGCAGAACGTCAGATTTTTGAAGAAATTGTGACCGCGCGGCTTAGGGATTTTTTCAAAAAAAGTTGTTCAGACATCGAGGGCTAATTCTGTTTCCGATGATAAATACCCACCTGTATCCACCGAAAAACCTTTCAGGGGATCGTTTGCAACAGTTTGGCACCATTTCTGAGTGAATTGCAGAACGTCAGAAATTTTGAAGAAATTGTGACCGCGCGGCTTAGGGATTTTTTCAAAAAAAGTTGTTCAGACGTCGAGCGCTAATTCTGTTTCCGATGTTAAAAACCCACCTGTTTCCACCGAAAAACCTTTCAGGGGATCGTTTGCAACATTTTGGCACCATTTCTGAGTGAATTGCAGAACGTCAGAAATTTTGAAGACATTGTGACCGCGCGGCTTAGGGATTTTTTCAAAAAAAGTTGTTCAGATGTCGAGGGCTAATTCTGTTTCCGATGATAAATACCCTCCTGTTTCCACCGAAAAACCCTTCAGGGGATCGTTTGCAACAGTTTAGCACCATCTTTGAATGAATTGCAGAACGTCAGTTTTTTGCTGAAATTGTGACCGCGCGGCTTAGGGATTTTTTCAAAAAAAAATTGTTCAGACGTTGAGGTCTAATTCTGTTTCCCATGATAAATTCCCACCTGTTTCCACCGAAAAACCTTTCAGGGGATCGTTTGCAACAGTTTGGCACCATTTCTGAGTGAATTGCAGAACGTCAGATTTTGGCTGAAATTGTGACCGCGCGGCTTAGGGATTTTTTCAAAAAAAGTTGTTCGGACCTCGAGGGCTAATTCTGTCTCCGATGATAAATACCCACCTGTTTCCACCGAAAAACCCTTCAGGGGATCGTTTGCAACAGTTTGGCACCATTTCTGAGTGAATTGCAGAACTTCAGATTTTTGCAGAAATTGTGACCGCGCGGCTTAGGGATTTTTTCAAAAAAAGTTGTTCAGACTTCGAGGGCTAATTCTGTTTCCCATGATAAATACACACCTGTTTCCACTGAAAAACCCTTCAGGGGATTGTTTGCAACAGTTTGGAACCATTTCTGAGTGAATTGCAGAACGTCAGAAATTTTGAAGAAATTGTGACCGCGCGGCTTAGGGATTTTTTCAAAAAAAGTTGTTCAGACGTCGAGGGCTAATTCTGTTTCCCATGATAAATACCCACCTGTTTCCACCGAAAAACCTTTCAGGGGATCGTTTGCAACATTTTGGCACCATTTCTGATTGAATTGCAGAACGTCAGAAATTTTGAAGAAATTGTGACCGCGCGGCTTAGGGATTTTTTCAAAAAAAGTTGTTCAGACGTCGAGGGCTAATTCTGTTTCCCATGATAAATACCCACCTGTTTCCACCTAAAAACCTTTCAGGGGATCGTTTGCAACAGTTTGGCACCATTTCTGAGTGAATTGCAGAACGTCAGATTTTGCCTGAAATTGTGACCGCGCGGCTTAGGGATTTTTTCAAAAAAAGTTGTTCAGACGTGGAGGGCTAATTCTGTTTTCCATGATAAATACCCACCTGTTTCCACCGAAAAAGCCTTCAGGGGATCGTTTGCAACAGTTTAGCACCATCTTTGAATGAATTGCAGAACGTCAGATTTTTGAAGAAATTGTGACCGCGCGGCTTAGGGATTTTTTCAAAAAAAGTTGTTCAGACATCGAGGGCTAATTCTGTTTCCGATGATAAATACCCACCTGTATCCACCGAAAAACCTTTCAGGGGATCGTTTGCAACAGTTTGGCACCATTTCTGAGTGAATTGCAGAACGTCAGAAATTTTGAAGAAATTGTGACCGCGCGGCTTAGGGATTTTTTCAAAAAAAGTTGTTCAGACGTCGAGCGCTAATTCTGTTTCCGATGTTAAAAACCCACCTGTTTCCACCGAAAAACCTTTCAGGGGATCGTTTGCAACATTTTGGCACCATTTCTGAGTGAATTGCAGAACGTCAGAAATTTTGAAGACATTGTGACCGCGCGGCTTAGGGATTTTTTCAAAAAAAGTTGTTCAGATGTCGAGGGCTAATTCTGTTTCCGATGATAAATACCCTCCTGTTTCCACCGAAAAACCCTTCAGGGGATCGTTTGCAACAGTTTAGCACCATCTTTGAATGAATTGCAGAACGTCAGTTTTTTGCTGAAATTGTGACCGCGCGGCTTAGGGATTTTTTCAAAAAAAAATTGTTCAGACGTTGAGGTCTAATTCTGTTTCCCATGATAAATTCCCACCTGTTTCCACCGAAAAACCTTTCAGGGGATCGTTTGCAACAGTTTGGCACCATTTCTGAGTGAATTGCAGAACGTCAGATTTTGGCTGAAATTGTGACCGCGCGGCTTAGGGATTTTTTCAAAAAAAGTTGTTCGGACCTCGAGGGCTAATTCTGTCTCCGATGATAAATACCCACCTGTTTCCACCGAAAAACCCTTCAGGGGATCGTTTGCAACAGTTTAGCACCATCTTTGAATGAATTGCAGAACGTCAGATTTTTGAAGAAATTGTGACTGCGCGGCTTACGGATTTTTTCAAAAAAAGTTGTTCAGACGTCGAGCGCTAATTCTGTTTCCGATGTTAAAAACCCACCTGTTTCCACCGAAAAACCTTTCAGGGGATCGTTTGCAACATTTTGGCACCATTTCTGAGTGAATTGCAGAACGTCAGAAATTTTGAAGACATTGTGACCGCGCGGCTTAGGGATTTTTTCAAAAAAAGTTGTTCAGATGTCGAGGGCTAATTCTGTTTCTGATGATAAATACCCACCTGTTTCCACCGAAAAACCCTTCAGGGGATCGTTTGCAACAGTTTAGACCATCTTTGAATAAATTGCAGAACGTCAGTTTTTTACTGAAATTGTGACCGCGCGGCTTAGGGATTTTTTCAAAAAAAATTGTTCAGACGTCGAGGTCTAATTCTGTTTCCCATGATAAATTCCCACCTGTTTCCACCGAAAAACCCTTTAGGGGATCGTTTGCAACAGTTTGGCACCATTTCTGAGTGAATTGCAAAACGTCAGAAATTTTGAAGAAATTGTGACGGCGCAGCTTAGGGATTTTTTCAAAAAAAGTTGTTCGGACCTCGAGGGCTAATTCTGTCTCCGATGATAAATACCCACCTGTTTCCACCGAAAAACCCTTCAGGGGATCGTTTGCAATAGTTTGGCACCATTTCTGAGTGAATTGCAGAACTTCAGATTTTTGCAGAAATTGTGACCGCGCGGCTTAGGGATTTTTTCAAAAAAAGTTGTTCAGACTTCGAGGGCTAACTCTGTTTCCCATGATAAATACCCACTTGTTTCCACCGAAAAACCCTTCAGGGGATTGTTTGCAACAGTTTGGCACCATTTCTGAGTAAATTGCAGAACCTCATAAATTTTGAAGAAATTGTGACCGCGCGGCTTAGGGATTTTTTCAAAAAACGTTGTTCAGACTTCGAGGGCTAACTCTGTTTCCGATGATAAATACCCTCCTGTTTCCACCGAAAAACCCTTCAGGGGATCGTTTGCAACAGTTTAGCACCATCTTTGAATGAATTGCAGAACGTCAGTTTTTTGCTGAAATTGTGACCGCGCGGCTTAGGGATTTTTTCAAAAAAAAAATTGTTCAGACGTTGAGGTCTAATTCTGTTTCCCATGATAAATTCCCACCTGTTTCCACCGAAAAACCTTTCAGGGGATCGTTTGCAACAATTTGGCACCATTTCTGAGTGAATTGCAGAATGTCAGATTTTGGCTGAAATTGTGACCGCGCGGCTTAGGGATTTTTTCAAAAAAAGTTGTTCAGACGTAGAGGGCTAATTCTGTTTCCCATGATAAATACCCACCTGTTTCCACCGAAAAACCTTTCAGGGGATCGTTTGCAACAGTTTGGCACCATTTCTGAGTGAATTGCAGAACGTCAGAAATTTTGAAGAAATTGTGACCGCGCGGCTTAGGGATTTTTTCAAAAAAAGTTGTTCAGACGTCGAGCGCTAATTCTGTTTCCGATGTTAAAAACCCAGCTGTTTCCACCGAAAAACCTTTCAGGGGATCGTTTGCAACATTTTGGCACCATTTCTGAGTGAATTGCAGAACGTCAGAAATTTTGGAGACATTGTAACCGCGCGGCTTAGGGATTTTTTCAAAAAAAGTTGTTCAGATGTCGAGGGCTAATTCTGTTTCCGATGATAAATACCCACCTGTTTCCACCGAAAAACCCTTCAGGGGATTGTTTGCAACAGTTTGGCACCATTTCTGAGTGAATTGCAGAACGTCAGAAATTTTGAAGAAATTGTGACCGCGCGGCTTAGGGATTTTTTTAAAAAAAGTTGTTCAGACGTCGAGGTCTAATTCTGTTTCCCATGATAAATTCCCACCTGTTTCCACCGAAAAAGCCTTTAGGGGATCGTTTGCAACAGTTTGGCACCATTTCTGAGTGAATTGCAAAACGTCAGAAATTTTGAAGAAATTGTAACCGCGCGGCTTAGGGATTTTTTCAAAAAAAGTTGTTCGGACCTCGAGGGCTAATTCTGTCTCCGATGATAAATACCCACCTGTTTCCACCGAAAAACCCTTCAGGGGATCGTTTGCAACAGTTTGGCACCATTTCTGAGTGAATTGCAGAACTTCAGATTTTTGCAGAAATTGTGACCGCGCGGCTTAGGGATTTTTTCAAAAAAAGTTGTTCAGACTTCGAGGGCTAACTCTTTTTCCCATGATAAATATCCACTTGTTTCCACCGAAAAACCCTTCAGGGGATTGTTTGCAACAGTTTGGCACCATTTCTGAGTGAATTGTAGAACGTCAGAAATTTTGAAGAAATTGTGACCGCGCGGCTTAGGGATTTTTTCAAAAAACGTTGTTCAGACGTCGAGGGCTAATTCTGTTTCCCATGATAAATACCCACCTGTTTGCACCGAAAAAGCCTTCAGGGAATCGTTTGCAACAGTTTAGCACCATCTTTGAATGAATTGCAGAACGTTAGATTTTTGAAGAAATTGTGACCGCGCGGCTTAGGGATTTTTTCAAAAAAAAGTTGTTCAGACGTCGAGGGCTAATTCTGTTTCCGATGATAAATACCCACCTGTTTCCACCGAAAAACCTTTCAGGGGATCGTTTGCAACAGTTTGGCACCATTTCTGAGTGAATTGCAGAACGTCTGAAATTTTGAAGAAATTGTGACCGCGCGGCTTAGGGATTTTTTCAAAAAAAGTTTTTCAGATGTCGAGGGCTAATTCTGTTTCCGATGATAAATACCCACCTGTTTCCACCGAAAAACCCTTCAGGGGATCGTTTGCAACAGTTTAGCACCATCTTTGAATGAATTGCAGAACGTCAGTTTTTTACTGAAATTGTGAACGCGCGGCTTAGGGATTTTTTCAAAAAAAAATGTTCAGACGTCGAGGTCTAATTCTGTTTCCCATGATAAATTCCCACCTGTTTCCACCGAAAAACCCTTCAGGGGATCGTTTGCAACAGTTTGGCACCATTTCTGAGTGAATTGCAAAACGTCAGAAATTTTGCAGAAATTGTGACCGCGCGGCTTAGGGATTTTTTCAAAAAAAGTTGTTCAGACTTCGAGGGCTAACTCTGTTTCCCATGATAAATACCCACTTGTTTCCACCGAAAAACCCTTCAGGGGATTGTTTGCAACAGTTTGGCACCATTTCTGAGTGAATTGCAGAACTTCAGATTTTTGCAGAAATTGTGACCGCGCGGCTTAGGAATTTTTTAAAAAAAAGTTGTTCAGACGTCGAGGGCTAATTCTGTTTCCCATGATAAATACCCACCTGTTTCCACCGAAAAAGCCTTCAGGGGATCGTTTGCAACAGTTTAGCACCATCTTTGAATGAACTGCAGAACGTCAGATTTTTGCTGAAATTGTGACCGCGCGGCTTAGGGATTTTTTCAAAAAAAGTTGTTCAGATGTCGAGGGCTAATTCTGTTTCCGATGATAAATACCCACCTGTTTCCACCGAAAAACCTTTCAGGGGATCGTTTGCAACAGTTTGGCACCATTTCTGAGTGAATTGCAGAACGTCAGATTTTGGCTGAAATTGTGACCGCGCGGTTTAGGGATTTTTTCAAAAAAGGTTGTTCAGACGTAGAGGGCTAATTCTGTTTCCCGTGATAAATACCCACCTGTTTCCACCGAAAAAGCCTTCAGGGGATCGTTTGCAACAGTTTAGCACCATCTTTGAATGAATTGCAGAACGTCAGATTTTTGAAGAAATTGTGACCGCGCGGCTTAGGGATTTTTTCAAAAAAAATTGTCCAGACGTCGAGGGCTAATTCTGTTTCGCATGATAAATACCCACCTGTTTCCACCGAAAAAGCCTTCAGGGGATCGTTTGCAACAGTTTGGCACCATCTTTGAATGAATTGCAGAACGTCAGATTTTTGCTGAAATTGTGACCGCGCGGCTTAGGGATTTTTTCAAAAAAAGTTGTTCAGACGTCGAGGGCTAATTCTGTTTCCGATGATAAATAACCACCTGTTTCCACCGAAAAACCTTTCAGGGGATCGTTTGCAAGAGTTTGGCACCATTTCTGCGTGAATTGCAGAACGTCAGAAATTTTGAAGACATTGTGACCGCGCGGCTTAGGGATTTTTTCAAAAAAAGTTGTTCAGATGTCGAGGGCTAATTCTGTTTCCGATGATAAATACCCACCTGTTTCCACCGAAAAACCCTTCAGGGGATCGTTTGCAACAGTTTAGCACCATCTTTGAATGAATTGCAGAACGTCAGTTTTTTGCTGAAATTGTGACCGCGCGGCTTAGGGATTTTTTCAAAAAAAATTGTTCAGCCGTCAAGGTCTAATTCTGTTTCCCATGATAAATTCCCACCTGTTTCCACCGAAAAACCCTTCAGGGGATCGTTTGCAACAGTTTGGCACCATTTCTGAGTGAATTGCAGAACTTCAGATTTTTGCAGAAATTGTGACCGCGCGGCTTAGGGATTTTTTCAAAAAAAGTTGTTCAGACTTCGAGGGCTAATTCTGTTTCCCATGATAAATACACACCTGTTTCCACTGAAAAACCCTTCAGGGGATTGTTTGCAACAGTTTGGAACCATTTCTGAGTGAATTGCAGAACGTCAGAAATTTTGAAGAAATTGTGACCGCGCGGCTTAGGGATTTTTTCAAAAAAAGTTGTTCAGACGTCGAGGGCTAATTCTGTTTCCCATGATAAATACACACCTGTTTCCACCGAAAAACCTTTCAGGGGATCGTTTGCAACATTTTGGCACCATTTCTGATTGAATTGCAGAACGTCAGAAATTTTGAAGAAATTGTGACCGCGCGGCTTAGGGATTTTTTCAAAAAAAGTTGTTCAGACGTCGAGGGCTAATTCTGTTTCCCATGATAAATACCCACCTGTTTCCACCTAAAAACCTTTCAGGGGATCGTTTGCAACAGTTTGGCACCATTTCTGAGTGAATTGCAGAACGTCAGACTTTGGCTGAAATTGTGACCGCGCGGCTTAGGGATTTTTTCAAAAAAAGTTGTTCAGACGTGGAGGGCTAATTCTGTTTCCCATGATAAATACCCACCTGTTTCCACCGAAAAAGCCTTCAGGGGATCGTTTGCAACAGTTTAGCACCATCTTTGAATGAATTGCAGAACGTCAGATTTTTGAAGAAATTGTGACCGCGCGGCTTAGGGATTTTTTCAAAAAAAGTTGTTCAGACATCGAGGGCTAATTCTGTTTCCGATGATAAATACCCACCTGTATCCACCGAAAAACCTTTCAGGGGATCGTTTGCAACAGTTTGGCACCATTTCTGAGTGAATTGCAGAACGTCAGAAATTTTGAAGAAATTGTGACCGCGCGGCTTAGGGATTTTTTCAAAAAAAGTTGTTCAGACGTCGAGCGCTAATTCTGTTTCCGATGTTAAAAACCCACCTGTTTCCACCGAAAAACCTTTCAGGGGATCGTTTGCAACATTTTGGCACCATTTCTGAGTGAATTGCAGAACGTCAGAAATTTTGAAGACATTGTGACCGCGCGGCTTAGGGATTTTTTCAAAAAAAGTTGTTCAGATGTCGAGGGCTAATTCTGTTTCCGATGATAAATACCCTCCTGTTTCCACCGAAAAACCCTTCAGGGGATCGTTTGCAACAGTTTAGCACCATCTTTGAATGAATTGCAGAACGTCAGTTTTTTGCTGAAATTGTGACCGCGCGGCTTAGGGATTTTTTCAAAAAAAAAATTGTTCAGACGTTGAGGTCTAATTCTGTTTCCCATGATAAATTCCCACCTGTTTCCACCGAAAAACCTTTCAGGGGATCGTTTGCAACAGTTTGGCACCATTTCTGAGTGAATTGCAGAACGTCAGAAATTTTGAAGAAATTGTGACCGCGCGGCTTAGGGATTTTTTCAAAAAAAGTTGTTCAGACGTCGAGCGCTAATTCTGTTTCCGATGTTAAAAACCCACCTGTTTCCACCGAAAAACCTTTCAGGGGATCGTTTGCAACATTTTGGCACCATTTCTGAGTGAATTGCAGAACGTCAGAAATTTTGAAGACATTGTGACCGCGCGGCTTAGGGATTTTTTCAAAAATTTGTTCCGATGTCGAGGGCTAATTCTGTTTCCGATGATAAATACCCACCTGTTTCCACCGAAAAACCCTTCAGGGGATCGTTTGCAACAGTTTAGCACCATCTTTGAATAAATTGCAGAACGTCAGTTTTTTACTGAAATTGTGACCGCGCGGCTTAGGGATTTTTTCAAAAAAAATTGTTCAGACGTCGAGGTCTAATTCTGTTTCCCATGATAAATTCCCACCTGTTTCCACCGAAAAACCCTTCAGGGGATCGTTTGCAACAGTTTGGCACCATTTCTGAGTGAATTGCAAAACGTCAGAAATTTTGCAGAAATTGTGACCTTGCGGCTTAGGGATTTTTTCAAAAAAAGTTGTTCAGACTTCGAGGGCTAACTCTGTTTCCCATGATAAATACCCACTTGTTTCCACCGAAAAAGCCCTCAGGGGATTGTTTGCAACAGTTTGGCACCATTTCTGAGTGAATTGCAGAACTTCAGATTTTTGCAGAAATTGTGACCGCGCGGCTTAGGGATTTTTTCAAAAAAAGTTGTTCAGACGTCGAGCGCTAATTCTGTTTCCGATGTTAAAAACCCACCTGTTTCCACCGAAAAACCTTTCAGGGGATCGTTTGCAACATTTTGGCACCATTTCTGAGTGAATTGCAGAACGTCAGAAATTTTGAAGAAATTGTGACCGCGCGGCTTAGGGATTTTTTCAAAAAAAGTTGTTCAGACGTCGAGGGCTAATTCTGTTTCCCATGATAAATACCCACCTGTTTCCACCTAAAAACCTTTCAGGGGATCGTTTGCAACAGTTTGGCACCATTTCTGAGTGAATTGCAGAACGTCAGACTTTGGCTGAAATTGTGACCGCGCGGCTTAGGGATTTTTTCAAAAAAAGTTGTTCAGACGTGGAGGGCTAATTCTGTTTCCCATGATAAATACCCACCTGTTTCCACCGAAAAAGCCTTCAGGGGATCGTTTGCAACAGTTTAGCACCATCTTTGAATGAATTGCAGAACGTCAGATTTTTGAAGAAATTGTGACCGCGCGGCTTAGGGATTTTTTCAAAAAAAGTTGTTCAGACATCGAGGGCTAATTCTGTTTCCGATGATAAATACCCACCTGTATCCACCGAAAAACCTTTCAGGGGATCGTTTGCAACAGTTTGGCACCATTTCTGAGTGAATTCCAGAACGTCAGAAATTTTGAAGAAATTGTGACCGCGCGGCTTAGGGATTTTTTCAAAAAAAGTTGTTCAGACGTCGAGCGCTAATTCTGCTTCCGATGTTAAAAACCCACCTGTTTCCACCGAAAAACCTTTCAGGGGATCGTTTGCAACATTTTGGCACCATTTCTGAGTGAATTGCAGAACGTCAGAAATTTTGAAGACATTGTGACCGCGCGGCTTAGGGATTTTTTCAAAAAAAGTTGTTCAGATGTCGAGGGCTAATTCTGTTTCCGATGATAAATACCCTCCTGTTTCCACCGAAAAACCCTTCAGGGGATCGTTTGCAACAGTTTAGCACCATCTTTGAATGAATTGCAGAACGTCAGTTTTTTGCTGAAATTGTGACCGCGCGACTTAGGGATTTTTTCAAAAAAAAATTGTTCAGACGTTGAGGTCTAATTCTGTTTCCCATGATAAATTCCCACCTGTTTCCACCGAAAAACCTTTCAGGGGATCGTTTGCAACAGTTTGGCACCATTTCTGAGTGAATTGCAGAACGTCAGAAATTTTGAAGAAATTGTGACCGCGCGGCTTAGGGATTTTTTCAAAAAAAGTTGTTCAGACGTCGAGCGCTAATTCTGTTTCCGATGTTAAAAACCCACCTGTTTCCACCGAAAAACCTTTCAGGGGATCGTTTGCAACATTTTGGCACCATTTCTGAGTGAATTGCAGAACGTCAGAAATTTTGAAGACATTGTGACCGCGCGGCTTAGGGATTTTTTCAAAAAAAGTTGTTCCGATGTCGAGGGCTAATTCTGTTTCCGATGATAAATACCCACCTGTTTCCACCGAAAAACCCTTCAGGGGATCGTTTGCAACAGTTTAGCACCATCTTTGAATAAATTGCAGAACGTCAGTTTTTTACTGAAATTGTGACCGCGCGGCTTAGGGATTTTTTCAAAAAAAATTGTTCAGACGTCGAGGTCTAATTCTGTTTCCCATGATAAATTCCCACCTGTTTCCACCGAAAAACCCTTCAGGGGATCGTTTGCAACAGTTTGGCACCATTTCTGAGTGAATTGCAAAACGTCAGAAATTTTGCAGAAATTGTGACCGCGCGGCTTAGGGATTTTTTCAAAAAAAGTTGTTCAGACTTCGAGGGCTAACTCTGTTTCCCATGATAAATACCCACTTGTTTCCACCGAAAAAGCCCTCAGGGGATTGTTTGCAACAGTTTGGCACCATTTCTGAGTGAATTGCAGAACTTCAGATTTTTGCAGAAATTGTGACCGCGCGGCTTAGGGATTTTTTCAAAAAAAGTTGTTCAGACGTCGAGCGCTAATTCTGTTTCCGATGTTAAAAACCCACCTGTTTCCACCGAAAAACCTTTCAGGGGATCGTTTGCAACATTTTGGCACCATTTCTGAGTGAATTGCAGAACGTCAGAAATTTTGAAGAAATTGTGACCGCGCGGCTTAGGGATTTTTTCAAAAAAAGTTGTTCAGATGTCGAGGGCTAATTCTGTTTCCGATGATAAATACCCTCCTGTTTCCACCGAAAAACCCTTCAGGGGATCGTTTGCAACAGTTTAGCACCATCTTTGAATGAATTGCAGAACGTCAGTTTTTTGCTGAAATTGTGACCGCGCGGCTTAGGGATTTTTTCAAAAAAAAATTGTTCAGACGTTGAGGTCTAATTCTGTTTCCCATGATAAATTCCCACCTGTTTCCACCGAAAAACCCTTCAGGGGATCGTTTGCAACAGTTTGGCACCATTTCTGAGTGAATTGCAAAACGTCAGAAATTTTGAAGAAATTGTGACTGCGCGGCTTAGGGATTTTTTCAAAAAAAGTTGTTCGGACCTCGAGGGCTAATTCTGCCTCCGATGATAAATACCCACCTGTTTCCACCGAAAAACCCTTCAGGGGATTGTTTGCAACAGTTTGGCACCATTTCTGAGTGAATTGCAGAACTTCAGATTTTTGCAGAAATTGTGACCGCGCGGCTTAGGGATTTTTTCAAAAAAAGTTGTTCAGACTTCGAGGGCTAACTCTGTTTCCCAGGATAAATACCCACCTGTTTCCACCGAAAAACCCTTCAGGGGATTATTTGCAACAGTTTGGCACCATTTCTGAGTGAATTGCAGAACGTCAGAAATTTTGAAGAAATTGTGACCGCGCGGCTTAGGGATTTTTTCAAAAAAAGTTGTTCAGACGTCGAGGGCTAATTCTGTTTCCCATGATAAATACCCACCTGTTTCCACCGAAAAAGCCTTCAGGGGATCGTTTGCAACAGTTTAGCACCATCTTTGAATGAGCTGCAGAACGTCAGAATTTTGAAGAAATTGTGACCGCGCGGCTTAGGGATTTTTTCAAAAAAAGTTGTTCAGATGTCGAGGGCTAATTCTGTTTCCGATGATAAATACCCACCTGTTTCCACCGAAAAACCTTTCAGGGGATCGTTTGCAACAGTTTGGCACCATTTCTGAGTGAATTGCAGAACGTCAGATTTTGGCTGAAATTGTGACCGCGCGGCTTAGGGATTTTTTCAAAAAAAGTTGTTCAGACGTAGAGGGCTAATTCTGTTTCCCATGATAAATACCCACCTGTTTCCACCGAAAAAGCCTTCAGGGGATCGTTTGCAACAGTTTAGCACCATCTTTGAATGAATTGCAGAACGTCAGATTTTTGCTGAAATTGTGACCGCGCGGCTTAGGGATTTTTTCACAAAAAGTTGTTCAGACGTCGAGGGCAAATTCTGTTTCCGATGATAAATACCCACCTGTTTCCACCGAAAAACCTTTCAGGGGATCGTTTGCAACAGTTTGGCACCATTTCTGAGTGAATTGCAGAACGTCAGAAATTTTGAAGAAATTGTGACCGCGCGGCTTAGGGATTTTTTCAAAAAAAGTTGTTCAGACGTAGAGGGCTAATTCTGTTTCCCATGATAAATACCCACCTGTTTCCACCGAAAAAGCCTTCAGGGGATCGTTTGCAACAGTTTAGCACCATCTTTGAATGAATTGCAGAACGTCAGATTTTTGAAGAAATTGTGACCGCGCGGCTTAGGGATTTTTTCAAAAAAAGTTGTTCAGACGTCGAGGGCTAATTCTGTTTCCCATGATAAATACCCACCTGTTTCCACCGAAAAAGCCTTCAGGGGATCGTTTGCAACAGTTTGGCACCATCTTTGAATGAATTGCAGAACGTCAGATTTTTGCTGAAATTGTGACCGCGCGGCATAGGGATTTTTTCAAAAAAAGTTGTTCAGACGTCAAGGGCTAATTCTGTTTCCGATGATAAATACCCACCTGTTTCCACCGAAAAACCTTTCAGGGGATCGTTTGCAACAGTTTGGCACCATTTCTGAGTGAATTGCAGAACGTCAGAAATTTTGAAGAAATTGTGACCGCGCGGCTTAGGGATTTTTTCAAAAAAAATTGTTCAGACGTCGAGGTCTAATTCTGTTTCCCATGATAAATTCCCACCTGTTTCCACCGAAAAACCCTTCAGGGGATCGTTTGCAACAGTTTGGCACCATTTCTGAGTGAATTGCAAAACGTCAGAAATTTTGAAGAAATTGTGACCGCGCGGCTTAGGGATTTTTTCAAAAAAAGTTGTTCGGACCTCGAGGGCTAATTCTGTCTCCGATGATAAATACCCACCTGTTTCCACCGAAAAACCCTTCAGGGGATCGTTTGCAACAGTTTGGCACCATTTCTGAGTGAATTGCAGAACTTCAGATTTTTGCAGAAATTGTGACCGCGCGGCTTAGGGATTTTTTCAAAAAAAAGTTGTTCAGACTTCGAGGGCTAATTCTGTTTCCCATGATAAATACACACCTGTTTCCACCGAAAAACCCTTCAGGGGATTGTTTGCAACAGTTTGGCATGATTTCTGAGTAAATGGCAGAACGTCAGAAATTTTGAAGAAATTGTGACCGCGCGGCTTAGGGATTTTTTCAAAAAAAGTTGTTCAGACGTCGAGGGCTAATTCTGTTTCCCATGATAAATACCCACCTGTTTCCACCGAAAAACCTTTCAGGGGATCGTTTGCAACATTTTGGCACCATTTCTGATTGAATTGCAGAACGTCAGAAATTTTGAAGAAATTGTGACCGCGCGGCTTAGGGATTTTTTCAAAAAAAGTTGTTCAGACGTCGAGGGCTAATTCTGTTTCCCATGATAAATACCCACCTGTTTCCACCCAAAAACCTTTCAGGGGATCGTTTGCAACAGTTTGGCACCATTTCCGAGTGAATTGCAGAACGTCAGACTTTGGCTGAAATTGTGACCGCGCGGCTTAGGGATTTTTTCAAAAAAAGTTGTTCAGACGTAGAGGGCTAATTCTGTTTCCCATGATAAATTCCCACCTGTTTCCACCGAAAAACCCTTCAGGGGATCGTTTGCAACAGTTTGGCACCATTTCTGAGTGAATTGCAAAACGTCAGAAATTTTGAAGAAATTGTGACCGCGCGGCTTAGGGATTTTTTCAAAAAAAGGTGTTCGGACCTCGAGGGCTAATTCTGTCTCCGATGATAAATACCCACCTGTTTCCACCGAAAAACCCTACAGGGGATTGTTTGCAACAGTTTGGCACCATTTCTGAGTGAATTGCAGAACTTCAGATTTTTGCAGAAATTGTGACCGCGCGGCTTAGGGATTTTTTCAAAAAAAGTTGTTCAGACGTCGAGGGCTAATTCTGTTTCCCATGATAAATACCCTCCTGTTTCTACCGAAAAAGCCTTCAGGGGATCGTTTGCAACAGTTTAGCACCATCTTTGAATGAACTGCAGAACGTCAGATTTTTGCTGAAATTGTGACCGCGCGGCTTAGGGATTTTTTTTAAAAAAAGTTGTTCAGATGTCGAGGGCTAATTCTGTTTCCGATGATAAATACCCACCTGTTTCCACCGAAAAACCTTTCAGGGGATCGTTTGCAACAGTTTGGCACCATTTCTGAGTGAATTGCAGAACGTCAGATTTTGGCTGAAATTGTGACCGCGCGGCTTAGGGATTTTTTCAAAAAAAGTTGTTCAGACGTAGAGGGCTAATTCTGTTTCCCATGATAAATACCCACCTGTTTCCACCGAAAAAGCCTTCAGGGGATCGTTTGCAACAGTTTAGCACCATCTTTGAATGAATTGCAGAACGTCAGATTTTTGCTGAAATTGTGACCGCGCGGCTTAGGGATTTTTTCAAAAAAAGTTGTTCAGACGTCGAGGGCTAATTCTGCTTCCGATGATAAATACCCACCTGTTTCCACCGAAAAACCTTTCAGGGGATCGTTTGCAACAGTTTGGCACCATTTCTGAGTGAATTGCAGAACGTCAGAAATTTTGAAGAAATTGTGACCGCGCGGCTTAGGGATTTTTTCAAAAAAAGTTGTTCAGACGTAGAGGGCTAATTCTGTTTCCCATGATAAATACCCACCTGTTTCCACCGAAAAAGCCTTCAGGGGATCGTTTGCAACAGTTTAGCACCATCTTTGAATGAATTGCAGAACGTCAGATTTTTGAAGAAATTGTGACCGCGCGGCTTAGGGATTTTTTCAAAAAAAGTTGTTCAGACGTCGAGGGCTAATTCTGTTTCCCATGATAAATACCCACCTGTTTCCACCGAAAAAGCCTTCAGGGGATCGTTTGCAACAGTTTGGCACCATCTTTGAATGAATTGCAGAACGTCAGATTTTTGCTGAAATTGTGACCGCGCGGCATAGGGATTTTTTCAAAAAAAGTTGTTCAGACGTCAAGGGCTAATTCTGTTTCCGATGATAAATTCCCACCTGTTTCCACCGAAAAACCTTTCAGGGGATCGTTTGCAACAGTTTGGCACCATTTCTGAGTGAATTGCAGAACGTCAGAAATTTTGAAGAAATTGTGACCGCGCGGCTTAGGGATTTTTTCAAAAAAAATTGTTCAGACGTCGAGGTCTAATTCTGTTTCCCATGATAAATTCCCACCTGTTTCCACCGAAAAACCCTTCAGGGGATCGTTTGCAACAGTTTGGCACCATTTCTGAGTGAATTGCAAAACGTCAGAAATTTTGAAGAAATTGTGACCGCGCGGCTTAGGGATTTTTTCAAAAAAAGTTGTTCGGACCTCGAGGGCTAATTCTGTCTCCGATGATAAATACCCACCTGTTTCCACCGAAAAACCCTTCAGGGGATCGTTTGCAACAGTTTGGCACCATTTCTGAGTGAATTGCAGAACTTCAGATTTTTGCAGAAATTGTGACCGCGCGGCTTAGGGATTTTTTCAAAAAAAAGTTGTTCAGACTTCGAGGGCTAATTCTGTTTCCCATGATAAATACACACCTGTTTCCACCGAAAAACCCTTCAGGGGATTGTTTGCAACAGTTTGGCATGATTTCTGAGTAAATGGCAGAACGTCAGAAATTTTGAAGAAATTGTGACCGCGCGGCTTAGGGATTTTTTCAAAAAAAGTTGTTCAGACGTCGAGGGCTAATTCTGTTTCCCATGATAAATACCCACCTGTTTCCACCGAAAAACCTTTCAGGGGATCGTTTGCAACATTTTGGCACCATTTCTGATTGAATTGCAGAACGTCAGAAATTTTGAAGAAATTGTGACCGCGCGGCTTAGGGATTTTTTCAAAAAAAGTTGTTCAGACGTCGAGGGCTAATTCTGTTTCCCATGATAAATACCCACCTGTTTCCACCCAAAAACCTTTCAGGGGATCGTTTGCAACAGTTTGGCACCATTTCCGAGTGAATTGCAGAACGTCAGACTTTGGCTGAAATTGTGACCGCGCGGCTTAGGGATTTTTTCAAAAAAAGTTGTTCAGACGTAGAGGGCTAATTCTGTTTCCCATGATAAATTCCCACCTGTTTCCACCGAAAAACCCTTCAGGGGATCGTTTGCAACAGTTTGGCACCATTTCTGAGTGAATTGCAAAACGTCAGAAATTTTGAAGAAATTGTGACCGCGCGGCTTAGGGATTTTTTCAAAAAAAGTTGTTCGGACCTCGAGGGCTAATTCTGTCTCCGATGATAAATACCCACCTGTTTCCACCGAAAAACCCTACAGGGGATTGTTTGCAACAGTTTGGCACCATTTCTGAGTGAATTGCAGAACTTCAGATTTTTGCAGAAATTGTGACCGCGCGGCTTAGGGATTTTTTCAAAAAAAGTTGTTCAGACGTCGAGGGCTAATTCTGTTTCCCATGATAAATACCCTCCTGTTTCTACCGAAAAAGCCTTCAGGGGATCGTTTGCAACAGTTTAGCACCATCTTTGAATGAACTGCAGAACGTCAGATTTTTGCTGAAATTGTGACCGCGCGGCTTAGGGATTTTTTTTAAAAAAAGTTGTTCAGATGTCGAGGGCTAATTCTGTTTCCGATGATAAATACCCACCTGTTTCCACCGAAAAACCTTTCAGGGGATCGTTTGCAACAGTTTGGCACCATTTCTGAGTGAATTGCAGAACGTCAGATTTTGGCTGAAATTGTGACCGCGCGGCTTAGGGATTTTTTCAAAAAAAGTTGTTCAGACGTAGAGGGCTAATTCTGTTTCCCATGATAAATACCCACCTGTTTCCACCGAAAAAGCCTTCAGGGGATCGTTTGCAACAGTTTAGCACCATCTTTGAATGAATTGCAGAACGTCAGATTTTTGCTGAAATTGTGACCGCGCGGCTTAGGGATTTTTTCAAAAAAAGTTGTTCAGACGTCGAGGGCTAATTCTGCTTCCGATGATAAATACCCACCTGTTTCCACCGAAAAACCTTTCAGGGGATCGTTTGCAACAGTTTGGCACCATTTCTGAGTGAATTGCAGAACGTCAGAAATTTTGAAGAAATTGTGACCGCGCGGCTTAGGGATTTTTTCAAAAAAAGTTGTTCAGACGTCGAGCGCTAATTCTGTTTCCGATGTTAAAAACCCACCTGTTTCCACCGAAAAACATTTCAGGGGATCGTTTGCAACATTTTGGCACCATTTCTGAGTGAATTGCAGAACGTCAGAAATTTTGAAGACATTGTGACCGCGCGGCTTAGGGATTTTTTCAAAAAAAGTTGTTCCGATGTCGAGGGCTAATTCTGTTTCCGATGATAAATACCCACCTGTTTCCACCGAAAAACCCTTCAGGGGATCGTTTGCAACAGTTTAGCACCATCTTTGAATGAATTGCAGAACGTCAGATTTTTGCTGAAATTGTGACCGCGCGGCTTAGGGATTTTTTCAAAAAAAGTTGTTCAGACGTCGAGGGCTAATTCTATCTCCGATGATAAATACCCACCTGTTTCCACCGAAAAACCCTTCAGGGGATCGTTTGCAACAGTTTAGCACCATCTTTGAATGAATTGCAGAACGTCAGATTTTTGAAGAAATTGTGACCGCGCGGCTTAGGGATTTTTTCAAAAAAAGTTGTTCAGACGTCGAGGGCTAATTCTGTTTCCCATGATAAATACCCACCTGTTTCCACCGAAAAAGCCTTCAGGGGATCGTTTGCAACAGTTTGGCACCATCTTTGAATGAATTGCAGAACGTCAGATTTTTGCTGAAATTGTGACCGCGCGGCTTAGGGATTTTTTCAAAAAAAGGTGTTCAGACGTCGAGGGCTAATTCTGTTTCCCATGATAAATACCCACCTGTTTCCACCGAAAAAGCCTTCAGGGGATCGTTTGCAACAGTTTTGCACCATCTTTGAATGAATTGCAGAACGTCAGATTTTTGCTGAAATTGTGACCGCGCGGCTTAGGGATTTTTTCAAAAAAAGTTCTTCAGACGTCGAGGGCTAATTCTGTTTCCGCTGATAAATACCCACCTGTTTCCACCGAAAAACCTTTCAGGGGATCGTTTGCAACAGTTTGGCACCATTTCTGAGTGAATTGCAGAACGTCAGAAATTTTGAAGAAATTGTGACCGCGCGGCTTAGGGATTTTTTCAAAAAAAGTTGTTCACACGTCGAGCGCTAATTCTGTTTCCGATGTTAAAAACCCACCTGTTTCCACCGAAAAACCTTTCAGGGGATCGTTTGCAACATTTTAGCACCATTTCTGAGTGAATTGCAGAACGTCAGAAATTTTGAAGACATTGTGACCGCGCGGCTTAGGGATTTTTTCAAAAAAAGTTGTTCAGATGTCGAGGGCTAATTCTGTTTCCGATGATAAATACCCACCTGTTTCCACCGAAAAACCCTTCAGGGGATCGTTTGCAACAGTTTAGCACCATCTTTGAATGAATTGCAGAACGTCAGTTTTTTGCTGAAATTGTGACCGCGCGGCTTAGGGATTTTTTCAAAAACAATTGTTCAGACGTCGAGGTCTAATTCTGTTTCCCGTGATAAATTCCCACCTGTTTCCACCGAAAAACCCTTCAGGGGATCGTTTGCAACAGTTTGGCACCATTTCTGAGTGAATTGCAGAACGTCAGAAATTTTGAAGAAAGTGTGACCGCGCGGCTTAGCGATTTTTTCAAAAAAAGTTCTTCAGACGTCGAGGGCTAATTCTGTTTCCGATGATAAATACCCACCTGTTTCCACCGAAAAACCCTTCAGGGGATCGTTTGCAACAGTTTGGCACCATTTCTGAGTGAATTGCAGAACGTCAGATTTTTGCTGAAATTGTGAACGCGCGGCTTAGGGATTTTTTCAAAAAAAGTTGTTCAGACTTCGAGGGCTAATTCTGTTTCCCATGATAAATACCCACCTGTTTCCACCGAAAAACCCTTCAGGGGATCGTTTGCAACAGTTTGGCACCATTTCTGAGTGAATTGCAAAACGTCAGAAATTTTGAAGAAATTGTGACCGCGCGGCTTAGGGATTTTTTCAAAAAAAGTTGTTCGGACCTCGAGGGCTAATTCTGTCTCCGATGATAAATACCCACCTGTTTCCACCGAAAAACCCTTCAGGGGATCGTTTGCAACAGTTTGGCACCATTTCTGAGTGAATTGCAGAACTTCAGATTTTTGCAGAAATTGTGACCGCGCGGCTTAGGGATTTTTTCAAAAAAAGTTGTTCAGACTTCGAGGGCTAACTCTGTTTCCCAGGATAAATACCCACCTGTTTCCACCGAAAAACCCTTCAGGGGATTGTTTGCAACAGTTTGGCACCATTTCTGAGTGAATTGCAGAACGTCAGAAATTTTGAAGAAATTGTGACCGCGCGGCTTAGGGATTTTTTCAAAAAAAGTTGTTCCGATGTCTAGGGCTAATTCTGTTTCCGATGATAAATACCCACCTGTTTCCACCGAAAAACCTTTCAGGGGATCGTTTGCAACAGTTTGGCACCATTTCTGAGTGAATTGCAGAACGTCAGATTTTGGCTGAAATTGTGACCGCGCGGCTTAGGGATTTTTTCAAAAAAAGTTGTTCGGACCTCGAGGGCTAATTTTGTTTCCGATGATAAATACCCACCTGTTTCCACCGAAAAAGCCTTCAGGGGTTCGTTTGCAACAGTTTAGCACCATCTTTGAATGAACTGCAGAACGTCAGATTTTTGCTGAAATTGTGACCAAGCGGCTTAGGGATTTTTTCAAAAAAAGTTGTTCAGATGTCGAGGGCTAATTCTGTTTCCGATGATAAATACCCACCTGTTTCCACCGAAAAACCTTTCAGGGGATCGTTTGCAACAGTTTGGCACCATTTCTGAGTGAATTGCAGAACGTCAGATTTTGGCTGAAATTGTGACCGCGCGGCTTAGGGATTTTTTCAAAAAAAGTTGTTCAGACGTAGAGGGCTAATTCTGTTTCCCATGATAAATACCCACCTGTTTCCACCGGAAAAGCCTTCAGGGGATCGTTTGCAACAGTTTGGCACCATCTTTGAATGAATTGCAGAACGTCAGATTTTTGCTGAAATTGTGACCGCGCGGTTTAGGGATTTTTTCAAAAAAAAGTTTTTCAGATGTCGAGGGCTAATTCTGTTTCCGATGATAAATACCCACCTGTTTCCACCGAAAAAGCCTTCAGGGGATCATTTGCAACAGTTTAGCACCATCTTTGAATGAATTGCAGAACGTCAGATTTTTGCTGAAATTGTGACCGCGCGGCTTAGGGATTTTTTCAAAAAAAGTTGTTCAAACGTCGAGGGCTAATTCTGTTTCCCATGATAAATACCCACCTGTTTCCACCGAAAAAGCCTTCAGGGGATCGTTTGCAACAGTTTGGCACCATCTTTGAATGAATTGCAGAACGTCAGATTTTTGCTGAAATTGTGACCGCGGGGCTTAGGGATTTTTTCAAAAAAAGTTCTTCAGACGTCGAGGGCTAATTCTGTTTCCGATGATAAATACCCACCTGTTTCCACCGAAAAACACTTCAGGGGATCGTTTGCAACAGTTTAGCACCATCTTTGAATGAATTGCAGAACGTCAGATTTTTGCTGAAATTGTGACCGCGCGGCTTAGGGATTTTTTCAAAAAAAGTTCTTCAGACGTTGAGGTCTAATTCTGTTTCCCATGATAAATTCCCACCTGTTTCCACCGAAAAACCTTTCAGGGGATCGTTTGCAACAGTTTGGCACCATTTCTGAGTGAATTGCAGAACGTCAGATTTTGGGTGAAATTGTGAACGCGCGGCTTAGGGATTTTTTCAAAAAAAGTTGTTCAGACGTCGAGGGCTAATTCTGTTTCCCATGATAAATACCCACCTGTTTCCACCGAAAAAGCCTTCATGGGTTCGTTTGCAACAGTTTAGCACCATCTTTGAATGAACTGCAGAACGTCAGATTTTTGCTGAAATTGTGACCGCGCGGCTTAGGGATTTTTTCAAAAAAAAATTGTTCAGATGTCGAGGGCTAATTCTGTTTCCGATGATAAATAACCACCTGTTTCCACCGAAACACCTTTCAGGGGATCGTTTGCAACAGTTTGGCACCATTTCTGAGTGAATTGCAGAACGTCAGATTTTGGCTGAAATTGTGACCGCGCGGCTTAGGGATTTTTTCAAAAAAAGTTGTTCAGACGTAGAGGGCTAATTCTGTTTCCCATGATAAATACCCACCTGTTTCCACCGAAAAAGCCTTCAGGGGATCGTTTGCAACAGTTTAGCACCATCTTTGAATGAATTGCAGAACGTCAGATTTTTGCTGAAATTGTGACCGCGCGGCTTAGGGATTTTTTCAAAAACAATTGTTCAGACGTCGAGGTCTAATTCTGTTTCCCATGATAAATTCCCACCTGTTTCCACCGAAAAACCCTTCAGGGGATCGTTTGCAACAGTTTGGCACCATTTCTGAGTGAATTGCAGAACGTCAGATTTTGGGTGAAATTGTGAACGCTCGGCTTAGGGATTTTTTCAAAAAAAGTTGTTCAGACGTCGAGGGCTAATTCTGTTTCCCATGATAAATACCCACCTGTTTCCACCGAAAAAGCCTTCATGGGTTCGTTTGCAACAGTTTAGCACCATCTTTGAATGAACTGCAGAACGTCAGATTTTTGCTGAAATTGTGACCGCGCGGCTTAGGGATTTTTTCAAAAAAAAATTGTTCAGATGTCGAGGGCTAATTCTGTTTCCGATGATAAATAACCACCTGTTTCCACCGAAACACCTTTCAGGGGATCGTTTGCAACAGTTTGGCACCATTTCTGAGTGAATTGCAGAACGTCAGATTTTGGCTGAAATTGTGACCGCGCGGCTTAGGGATTTTTTCAAAAAAAGTTGTTCAGACGTAGAGGGCTAATTCTGTTTCCCATGATAAATACCCACCTGTTTCCACCGAAAAAGCCTTCAGGGGATCGTTTGCAACAGTTTAGCACCATCTTTGAATGAATTGCAGAACGTCAGATTTTTGCTGAAATTGTGACCGCGCGGCTTAGGGATTTTTTCAAAAACAATTGTTCAGACGTCGAGGTCTAATTCTGTTTCCCGTGATAAATTCCCACCTGTTTCCACCGAAAAACCCTTCAGGGGATCGTTTGCAACAGTTTGGCACCATTTCTGAGTGAATTGCAGAACGTCAGAAATTTTGAAGAAAGTGTGACCGCGCGGCTTAGCGATTTTTTCAAAAAAAGTTCTTCAGACGTCGAGGGCTAATTCTGTTTCCGATGATAAATACCCACCTGTTTCCACCGAAAAACCCTTCAGGGGATCGTTTGCAACAGTTTGGCACCATTTCTGAGTGAATTGCAGAACGTCAGATTTTTGCTGAAATTGTGAACGCGCGGCTTAGGGATTTTTTCAAAAAAAGTTGTTCAGACTTCGAGGGCTAATTCTGTTTCCCATGATAAATACCCACCTGTTTCCACCGAAAAACCCTTCAGGGGATCGTTTGCAACAGTTTGGCACCATTTCTGAGTGAATTGCAAAACGTCAGAAATTTTGAAGAAATTGTGACCGCGCGGCTTAGGGATTTTTTCAAAAAAAGTTGTTCAGACCTCGAGGGCTAATTCTGTCTCCGATGATAAATACCCACCTGTTTCCACCGAAAAACCCTTCAGGGGATCGTTTGCAACAGTTTGGCACCATTTCTGAGTGAATTGCAGAACTTCAGATTTTTGCAGAAATTGTGACCGCGCGGCTTAGGGATTTTTTCAAAAAAAGTTGTTCAGACTTCGAGGGCTAACTCTGTTTCCCAGGATAAATACCCACCTGTTTCCACCGAAAAACCCTTCAGGGGATTGTTTGCAACAGTTTGGCACCATTTCTGAGTATATTGCAGAACGTCAGAAATTTTGAAGAAATTGTGACCGCGCGGCTTAGGGATTTTTTCAAAAAAAGTTGTTCCGATGTCTAGGGCTAATTCTGTTTCCGATGATAAATACCCACCTGTTTCCACCGAAAAACCTTTCAGGGGATCGTTTGCAACAGTTTGGCACCATTTCTGAGTGAATTGCAGAACGTCAGATTTTGGCTGAAATTGTGACCGCGCGGCTTAGGGATTTTTTCAAAAAAAGTTGTTCGGACCTCGAGGGCTAATTTTGTTTCCGATGATAAATACCCACCTGTTTCCACCGAAAAAGCCTTCAGGGGTTCGTTTGCAACAGTTTAGCACCATCTTTGAATGAACTGCAGAACGTCAGATTTTTGCTGAAATTGTGACCAAGCGGCTTAGGGATTTTTTCAAAAAAAGTTGTTCAGATGTCGAGGGCTAATTCTGTTTCCGATGATAAATACCCACCTGTTTCCACCGAAAAACCTTTCAGGGGATCGTTTGCAACAGTTTGGCACCATTTCTGAGTGAATTGCAGAACGTCAGATTTTGGCTGAAATTGTGACCGCGCGGCTTAGGGATTTTTTCAAAAAAAGTTGTTCGGACCTCGAGGGCTAATTCTGTCTCCGATGATAAATACCCACCTGTTTCCACCGAAAAACCCTTCAGGGGATCGTTTGCAACAGTTTAGCACCATCTTTGAATGAATTGCAGAACGTCAGATTTTTGAAGAAATTGTGACTGCGCGGCTTACGGATTTTTTCAAAAAAAGTTGTTCAGACGTCGAGCGCTAATTCTGTTTCCGATGTTAAAAACCCACCTGTTTCCACCGAAAAAGCCTTCAGGGGATCATTTGCAACAGTTTAGCACCATCTTTGAATGAATTGCAGAACGTCAGATTTTTGCTGAAATTGTGACCGCGCGGCTTAGGGATTTTTTCAAAAAAAGTTGTTCAAACGTCGAGGGCTAATTCTGTTTCCCATGATAAATACCCACCTGTTTCCACCGAAAAAGCCTTCAGGGGATCGTTTGCAACAGTTTGGCACCATCTTTGAATGAATTGCAGAACGTCAGATTTTTGCTGAAATTGTGACCGCGCGGCTTAGGGATTTTTTCAAAAAAAGTTCTTCAGACGTCGAGGGCTAATTCTGTTTCCGATGATAAATACCCACCTGTTTCCACCGAAAAACACTTCAGGGGATCGTTTGCAACAGTTTAGCACCATCTTTGAATGAATTGCAGAACGTCAGATTTTTGCTGAAATTGTGACCGCGCGGCTTAGGGATTTTTTCAAAAAAAAGTTCTTCAGACGTTGAGGTCTAATTCTGTTTCCCATGATAAATTCCCACCTGTTTCCACCGAAAAACCTTTCAGGGGATCGTTTGCAACAGTTTGGCACCATTTCTGAGTGAATTGCAGAACGTCAGATTTTGGGTGAAATTGTGAACGCGCGGCTTAGGGATTTTTTCAAAAAAAGTTGTTCAGACGTCGAGGGCTAATTCTGTTTCCCATGATAAATACCCACCTGTTTCCACCGAAAAAGCCTTCATGGGTTCGTTTGCAACAGTTTAGCACCATCTTTGAATGAACTGCAGAACGTCAGATTTTTGCTGAAATTGTGACCGCGCGGCTTAGGGATTTTTTCAAAAAAAAATTGTTCAGATGTCGAGGGCTAATTCTGTTTCCGATGATAAATAACCACCTGTTTCCACCGAAACACCTTTCAGGGGATCGTTTGCAACAGTTTGGCACCATTTCTGAGTGAATTGCAGAACGTCAGATTTTGGCTGAAATTGTGACCGCGCGGCTTAGGGATTTTTTCAAAAAAAGTTGTTCAGACGTAGAGGGCTAATTCTGTTTCCCATGATAAATACCCACCTGTTTCCACCGAAAAAGCCTTCAGGGGATCGTTTGCAACAGTTTAGCACCATCTTTGAATGAATTGCAGAACGTCAGATTTTGGCTGAAATTGTGACCGCGCGACTTAGGGATTTTTTCAAAAAAAGTTGTTCAGACGTCGAGGGCAAATCCTGTTTCCGATGATAAATACCCACCTGTTTCCACCGAAAAACCTTTCAGGGGATCGTTTGCAACAGTTTGGCACCATTTCTGAGTGAATTGCAGAACGTCAGAAATTTTGAAGAAATTGTGACCGCGCGGCTTAGGGATTTTTTCAAAAAAAGTTGTTCAGACGTCGAGCGCTAATTCTGTTTCCGATGTCAAAAGCCCACCTGTTTCCACCGAAAAACCTTTCAGGGGATCGTTTGCAACAGTTTGGCACCATTTCTGAGTGAATTGCAGAACGTCAGATTTTGGGTGAAATTGTGAACGCGCGGCTTAGGGATTTTTTCAAAAAAAGTTGTTCAGACGTCGAGGGCTAATTCTGTTTCCCATGATAAATACCCACCTGTTTCCACCGAAAAAGCCTTCATGGGTTCGTTTGCAACAGTTTAGCACCATCTTTGAATGAACTGCAGAACGTCAGATTTTTGCTGAAATTGTGACCGCGCGGCTTAGGGATTTTTTCAAAAAAAAATTGTTCAGATGTCGAGGGCTAATTCTGTTTCCGATGATAAATACCCACCTGTTTCCACCGAAACACCTTTCAGGGGATCGTTTGCAACAGTTTGGCACCATTTCTGAGTGAATTGCAGAACGTCAGATTTTGGCTGAAATTGTGACCGCGCGGCTTAGGGATTTTTTCAAAAAAAGTTGTTCAGACGTAGAGGGCTAATTCTGTTTCCCATGATAAATACCCACCTGTTTCCACCGAAAAAGCCTTCAGGGGATCGTTTGCAACAGTTTAGCACCATCTTTGAATGAATTGCAGAACGTCAGATTTTGGCTGAAATTGTGACCGCGCGACTTAGGGATTTTTTCAAAAAAAGTTGTTCAGACGTCGAGGGCAAATCCTGTTTCCGATGATAAATACCCACCTGTTTCCACCGAAAAACCTTTCAGGGGATCGTTTGCAACAGTTTGGCACCATTTCTGAGTGAATTGCAGAACGTCAGAAATTTTGAAGAAATTGTGACCGCGCGGCTTAGGGATTTTTTCAAAAAAAGTTGTTCAGACGTCGAGCGCTAATTCTGTTTCCGATGTTAAAAGCCCACCTGTTTCCACCGAAAAACCTTTCAGGGGATCGTTTGCAACATTTTGGCACCATTTCTGAGTGAATTGCAGAACGTCAGAAATTTTGAAGACATTGTGACCGCGCGGCTTAGGGATTTTTTCAAAAAAAGTTGTTCAGATGTTCAGGGCTAATTCTGTTTCCGGTGATAAATACCCACCTGTTTCCACCGAAAAACCCTTCAGGGGATCGTTTGCAACAGTTTGGCACCATTTCTGAGTGAATTGCAGAACGTCAGATTTTGGCTGAAATTGTGACCGCGCGGCTTAGGGATTTTTTCAAAAAAAGTTGTTCAGACGTAGAGGGCTAATTCTGTTTCCCATGATAAATACCCACCTGTTTCCACCGAAAAAGCCTTCAGGGGATTGTTTGCAACAGTTTATCACCATCTTTGAATGAATTGCAGAACGTCAGATTTTTGAAGAAATTGTGACCGCGAGGCTTAGGGATTTTTTCAAAAAAAGTTGTTCAGACGTAGAGGGCTAATTCTGTTTCCCATGATAAATACCCACCTGTTGCCACCGAAAAAGCCTTCAGGGGATCGTTTGCAACAGTTTAGCACCATCTTTGAATGAATTGCAGAACGTCAGATTTTTGAAGAAATTGTGACCGCGCGGCTTAGGGATTTTTTCAAAAAAAGTTGTTCAGACGTCGAGGGCTAATTCTGTTTCCCATGATAAATACCCACCTGTTTCCACCGAAAAAGCCTTCATGGGTTCGTTTGCAACAGTTTAGCACCATCTTTGAATGAACTGCAGAACGTCAGATTTTTGCTGAAATTGTGACCGCGCGGCTTAGGGATTTTTTCAAAAAAAGTTGTTCAGATGTCGAGGGCTAATTCTGTTTCCGATGATAAATACCCACCTGTTTCCACCGAAAAACCTTTCAGGGGATCGTTTGCAACAGTTTGGCACCATTTCTGAGTGAATTGCAGAACGTCAGATTTTGGCTGAAATTGTGACCGCGCGGCTTAGGGATTTTTTCAAAAAAAGTTGTTCAGACGTAGAGGGCTAATTCTGTTTCCCATGATAAATACCCACCTGTTTCCACCGAAAAAGCCTTCAGGGGATCGTTTGCAACAGTTTATCACCATCTTTGAATGAATTGCAGAACCTCAGATTTTGGCTGAAATTGTGACCGCGCGGCTTAGGGATTTTTTAAAAAAAAGTTGTTCAGACGTAGAGGGCTAATTCTGTTTCCCATGATAAATACCCACCTGTTTCCACCGAAAAAGCCTTCAGGGGATCGTTTGCAACAGTTTAGCACCATCTTTGAATGAATTTTAGAACGTCAGATTTTTGAAGAAATTGTGACCGCGCGGCTTAGGGATTTTTTCAAAAAAAGTTGTTCAGACGTAGAGGGCTAATTCTGTTTCCCATGATAAATACCCACCTGTTTCCACCGAAAAAGCCTTCAGGGGATCGTTTGCAACAGTTTAGCACCATCTTTGAATGAATTGCAGAACGTCAGATTTTGGCTGAAATTGTGACCGCGCGGCTTAGGGATTTTTTCAAAAAAAGTTGTTCAGACGTCGAGGGCAAATCCTGTTTCCGATGATAAATACCCACCTGTTTCCACCGAAAAACCTTTCAGGGGATCGTTTGCAACAGTTTGGCACCATTTCTGAGTGAATTGCAGAACGTCAGAAATTTTGAAGAAATTGTGACCGCGCGGCTTAGGGATTTTTTCAAAAAAAGTTGTTCAGACGTAGAGGGCTAATTCTGTTTCCCATGATAAATACCCACCTGTTTCCACCGAAAAAGCCTTCAGGGGATCGTTTGCAACAGTTTAGCACCATCTTTGAATGAATTGCAGAACGTCAGATTTTTGAAGAAATTGTGACCGCGCGGCTTAGGGATTTTTTCAAAAAAAGTTGTTCAGACGTCGAGGGCTAATTCTGTTTCCCATGATAAATACCCACCTGTTTCCACCGAAAAAGCCTTCATGGGTTCGTTTGCAACAGTTTAGCACCATCTTTGAATGAACTGCAGAACGTCAGATTTTTGCTGAAATTGTGACCGCGCGGCTTAGGGATTTTTTCAAAAAAAGTTGTTCAGATGTCGAGGGCTAATTCTGTTTCCGATGATAAATACCCACCTGTTTCCACCGAAAAACCTTTCAGGGGATCGTTTGCAACAGTTTGGCACCATTTCTGAGTGAATTGCAGAACGTCAGATTTTGGCTGAAATTGTGACCGCGCGGCTTAGGGATTTTTTCAAAAAAAGTTGTTCAGATGTTGAGGGCTAATTCTGTTTCCGGTGATAAATACCCACCTGTTTCCACCGAAAAACCCTTCAGGGGATCGTTTGCAACAGTTTATCACCATCTTTGAATCAATTGCAGAACGTCAGATTTTGGCTGAAATTGTGACCGCGCGGCTTAGGGATTTTTTAAAAAAAAGTTGTTCAGACGTAGAGGGCTAATTCTGTTTCCCATGATAAATACCCACCTGTTTCCACCGAAAAAGCCTTCAGGGGATCGTTTGCAACAGTTTAGCACCATCTTTGAATGAATTGCAGAACGTCAGATTTTTGAAGAAATTGTGACCGCGCGGCTTAGGGATTTTTTCAAAAAAAGTTGTTCAGACGTAGAGGGCTAATTTTGTTTCCCATGATAAATACCCACCTGTTTCCACCGAAAAAGCCTTCAGGGGATCGTTTGCAACAGTTTAGCACCATCTTTGAATGAATTGCAGAACGTCAGATTTTGGCTGAAATTGTGACCGCGCGACTTAGGGATTTTTTCAAAAAAAGTTGTTCAGACGTCGAGGGCAAATCCTGTTTCCGATGATAAATACCCACCTGTTTCCACCGAAAAACTTTTCAGGGGATCGTTTGCAACAGTTTGGCACCATTTCTGAGTGAATTGCAGAACGTCAGAAATTTTGAAGAAATTGTGACCGCGCGGCTTAGGGATTTTTTCAAAAAAAGTTGTTCAGACGTCGAGCGCTAATTCTGTTTCCGATGTTAAAAGCCCACCTGTTTCCACCGAAAAAACTTTCAGGGGATCGTTTGCAACATTTTGGCACCATTTCTGAGTGAATTGCAGAACGTCAGAAATGTTGAAGACATTGTGACCGCGCGGCTTAGGGATTTTTTCAAAAAAAGTTGTTCAGATGTTGAGGGCTAATTCTGTTTCCGGTGATAAATACCCACCTTTTTCCACCGAAAAACCCTTCAGGGGATCGTTTGCAACAGTTTGGCACCATTTCTGAGTGAATTGCAAAACGTCAGAAATTTTGAAGAAATTGTGACCGCGCGGCTTAGGGATTTTTTCAAAAAAAGTTGTTCGGACCTCGAGGGCTAATTCTGTCTCCGATGATAAATACCCACCTGTTTCCACCGAAAAACCCTTCAGGGGATTGTTTGCAACAGTTTGGCACCATTTCTGAGTGAATTGCAGAACTTCAGATTTTTGCAGAAATTGTGACCGCGCGGCTTAGGGATTTTTTCAAAAAAAGTTGTTCAGACGTCGAGGGCTATTTCTGTTTCCCATGATAAATACCCACCTGTTTCCACCGAAAAACATTTCAGGGGATCGTTTGCAACAGTTTAGCACCATCTTTGAATGAATTGCAGAACGTCAGATTTTTGAAGAAATTGTGACCGCGCGGCTTAGGGATTTTTTCAAAAAAAGTTGTTCAGACGTAGAGGGCTAATTCTGTTTCCCATGATAAATACCCACCTGTTTCCACCGAAAAAGCCTTCAGGGGATCGTTTGCAACAGTTTAGCACCATCTTTGAATGAATTGCAGAACGTCAGATTTTGGCTGAAATTGTGACCGCGCGACTTAGGGATTTTTTCAAAAAAAGTTGTTCAGACGTCGAGGGCAAATCCTGTTTCCGATGATAAATACCCACCTGTTTCCACCGAAAAACTTTTCAGGGGATCGTTTGCAACAGTTTGGCACCATTTCTGAGTGAATTGCAAAACGTCAGAAATTTTGAAGAAATTGTGACCGCGCGGCTTAGGGATTTTTTCAAAAAAAGTTGTTCGGACCTCGAGGGCTAATTCTGTCTCCGATGATAAATACCCACCTGTTTCCACCGAAAAACCCTTCAGGGGATTGTTTGCAACAGTTTGGCACCATTTCTGAGTGAATTGCAGAACTTCAGATTTTTGCAGAAATTGTGACCGCGCGGCTTAGGGATTTTTTCAAAAAAAGTTGTTCAGACGTCGAGGGCTATTTCTGTTTCCCATGATAAATACCCACCTGTTTCCACCGAAAAACATTTCAGGGGATCGTTTGCAACATTTTGGCACCATTTCTGAGTGAATTGCAGAACGTCAGAAATTTTGAAGACATTGTGACCGCGCGGCTTAAGGATTTTTTCAAAAAAAGTTGTTCCGATGTCGAGGGCTAATTCTGTTTCCGATGATAAATACCCACCTGTTTCCACCGAAAAACCCTTCAGGGGATCGTTTGCAACAGTTTAGCACCATCTTTGAATAAATTGCAGAACGTCAGTTTTTTACTGAAATTGTGACCGCGCGGCTTAGGGATTTTTTCAAAAAAAATTGTTCAGACGTCGAGGTCTAATTCTGTTTCCCATGATAAATTCCCACCTGTTTCCACCGAAAAACCCTTCAGGGGATCGTTTGCAACAGTTTGGCACCATTTCTGAGTGAATTGCAAAACGTCAGAAATTTTGAAGAAATTGTGACCGCGCGGCTTAGGGATTTTTTCAAAAAAAGTTGTTCAGACGTCGAGCGCTAATTCTGTTTCCGATGTTAAAAACCCACCTGTTTCCACCGAAAAACCTTTCAGGGGATCGTTTGCAACATTTTGGCACCATTTCTGAGTGAATTGCAGAACGTCAGAAATTTTGAAGACATTGTGACCGCGCGGCTTAGGGATTTTTTCAAAAAAAGTTGTTCAGACGTCTAGCGCTAATTCTGTTTCCGATGTTAAAAACCCACCTGTTTCCACCGAAAAACCCTTCAGGGGATCGTTTGCAACAGTTTGGAACCATTTCTGAGTGAATTGCAGAACGTCAGATTTTTGCTGAAATTGTGAACGCGCGGCTTAGGGATTTTTTCAAAAAAAGTTGTTCAGACTTCGAGCGCTAATTCTGTTTCCCATGATAAGTACCCACCTGTTTCCACCCAAAAACCCTTCAGGGGATCGTTTGCAACAGTTTGGCACCATTTCTGAGTGAATTGCAAAACGTCAGAAATTTTGAAGAAATTGTGACCGCGCGGCTTAGGGATTTTTTCAAAAAAAGTTGTTCGGACCTCGAGGGCTAATTCTGTTTCCGATGATAAATACCCACCTGTTTCCACCGAAAAACCCTTCAGGGGATCGTTTGCAACAGTTTAGCACCATCTTTGAATGAATTGCAGAACGTAAGATTTTGGCTGAAATTGTGACCGCGCGACTTAGGGATTTTTTCAAAAAAAGTTGTTCAGACGTCGAGGGCAAATCCTGTTTCCGATGATAAATACCCACCTGTTTCCACCGAAAAACTTTTCAGGGGATCGTTTGCAACAGTTTGGCACCATTTCTGAGTGAATTGCAGAACGTCAGAAATTTTGAAGAAATTGTGACCGCGCGGCTTAGGGATTTTTTCAAAAAAAGTTGTTCAGACGTCGAGCGCTAATTCTGTTTCCGATGTTAAAAGCCCACCTGTTTCCACCGAAAAAACTTTCAGGGGATCGTTTGCAACATTTTGGCACCATTTCTGAGTGAATTGCAGAACGTCAGAAATGTTGAAGACATTGTGACCGCGCGGCTTAGGGATTTTTTCAAAAAAAGTTGTTCAGACGTCGAGGGCTATTTCTGTTTCCCATGATAAATACCCACCTGTTTCCACCGAAAAACATTTCAGGGGATCGTTTGCAACAGTTTAGCACCATCTTTGAATGAATTGCAGAACGTCAGATTTTTGAAGAAATTGTGACCGCGCGGCTTAGGGATTTTTTCAAAAAAAGTTGTTCAGACGTAGAGGGCTAATTCTGTTTCCCATGATAAATACCCACCTGTTTCCACCGAAAAAGCCTTCAGGGGATCGTTTGCAACAGTTTAGCACCATCTTTGAATGAATTGCAGAACGTCAGATTTTGGCTGAAATTGTGACCGCGCGACTTAGGGATTTTTTCAAAAAAAGTTGTTCAGACGTCGAGGGCAAATCCTGTTTCCGATGATAAATACCCACCTGTTTCCACCGAAAAACTTTTCAGGGGATCGTTTGCAACAGTTTGGCACCATTTCTGAGTGAATTGCAAAACGTCAGAAATTTTGAAGAAATTGTGACCGCGCGGCTTAGGGATTTTTTCAAAAAAAGTTGTTCGGACCTCGAGGGCTAATTCTGTCTCCGATGATAAATACCCACCTGTTTCCACCGAAAAACCCTTCAGGGGATTGTTTGCAACAGTTTGGCACCATTTCTGAGTGAATTGCAGAACTTCAGATTTTTGCAGAAATTGTGACCGCGCGGCTTAGGGATTTTTTCAAAAAAAGTTGTTCAGACGTCGAGGGCTATTTCTGTTTCCCATGATAAATACCCACCTGTTTCCACCGAAAAACCCTTCAGGGGATCGTTTGCAACAGTTTAGCACCATCTTTGAATAAATTGCAGAACGTCAGTTTTTTACTGAAATTGTGACCGCGCGGCTTAGGGATTTTTTCAAAAAAAATTGTTCAGACGTCGAGGTCTAATTCTGTTTCCCATGATAAATTCCCACCTGTTTCCACCGAAAAACCCTTCAGGGGATCGTTTGCAACAGTTTGGCACCATTTCTGAGTGAATTGCAAAACGTCAGAAATTTTGAAGAAATTGTGACCGCGCGGCTTAGGGATTTTTTCAAAAAAAGTTGTTCAGACGTCGAGCGCTAATTCTGTTTCCGATGTTAAAAACCCACCTGTTTCCACCGAAAAACCTTTCAGGGGATCGTTTGCAACATTTTGGCACCATTTCTGAGTGAATTGCAGAACGTCAGAAATTTTGAAGACATTGTGACCGCGCGGCTTAGGGATTTTTTCAAAAAAAGTTGTTCAGACGTCTAGCGCTAATTCTGTTTCCGATGTTAAAAACCCACCTGTTTCCACCGAAAAACCCTTCAGGGGATCGTTTGCAACAGTTTGGCACCATTTCTGAGTGAATTGCAGAACGTCAGATTTTTGCTGAAATTGTGAACGCGCGGCTTAGGGATTTTTTCAAAAAAAGTTGTTCAGACTTCGAGCGCTAATTCTGTTTCCCATGATAAATACCCACCTGTTTCCACCCAAAAACCCTTCAGGGGATCGTTTGCAACAGTTTGGCACCATTTCTGAGTGAATTGCAAAACGTCAGAAATTTTGAAGAAATTGTGACCGCGCGGCTTAGGGATTTTTTCAAAAAAAGTTGTTCAGATGTCGAGGGCTAATTCTGTTTCCGATGATAAATACCCACCTGTTTCCACCGAAAAACCTCTCAGGGGATCGTTTGCAACAGTTTGGCACCATTTCTGAGTGAATTGCAGAACGTCAGATTTTGGCTGAAATTGTGACCGCGCGGCTTAGGGATTTTTTCAAAAAAAGTTGTTCAGACGTAGAGGGCTAATTCTGTTTCCCATGATAAATACCCACCTGTTTCCACTGAAAAAGCCTTCAGGGGATCGTTTGCAACAGTTTGGCACCATCTTTGAGTGAATTGCAGAACGTCAGATTTTTGCTGAAATTGTGACCGCGCGGCTTAGGGATTTTTTCAAAAAAAAGTTGTTCAGATGTCGAGGGCTAATTCTGTTTCCGATGATAAATACCCACCTGTTTCCACCGAAAAAGCCTTCAGGGGATCATTTGCAACAGTTTAGCACCATCTTTGAATGAATTGCAGAACGTCAGATTTTTGCTGAAATTGTGACCGCGCGGCTTAGGGATTTTTTCAAAAAAAAGTTGTTCAGACGTCGAGGGCTAATTCTGTTTCCCATGATAAATACCCACCTGTTTCCACCGAAAAAGCCTTCAGGGGATCGTTTGCAACAGTTTGGCACCATCTTTGAATGAATTGCAGAACGTCAGATTTTTGCTGAAATTGTGACCGCGCGGCTTAGGGATTTTTTCAAAAAAAGTTCTTCAGACGTCGAGGGCTAATTCTGTTTCCGATGATAAATACCCACCTGTCTCCACCGAAAAACCTTTCAGGGGATCGTTTGCAACAGTTTGGCACCATTTCTGAGTGAATTGCAGAACGTCAGATTTTGGCTGAAATTGTGACCGCGCGGCTTAGGGATTTTTTCAAAAAAAGTTGTTCAGACGTCGAGGGCTAATTCTGTTTCCCATGATAAATACCCACCTGTTTCCACCGAAAAAGCCTTCATGGGTTCGTTTGCAACAGTTTAGCACCATCTTTGAATGAACTGCAGAACGTCAGATATTTGCTGAAATTGTGACCGCGCGGCTTAGGGATTTTTTCAAAAAAAGTTGTTCAGATGTCGAGGGCTAATTCTGTTTCCGATGATAAATACCCACCTGTTTCCACCGAAAAACCTTTCAGGGGATCGTTTGCAACAGTTTGGCACCATTTCTGAGTGAATTGCAGAACGTCAGATTTTGGCTGAAATTGTGACCGCGCGGCTTAGGGATTTTTTCAAAAAAAGTTGTTCAGACGTAGAGGGCTAATTCTGTTTCCCATGATAAATACCCACCTGTTTCCACTGAAAAAGCCTTCAGGGGATCGTTTGCAACAGTTTGGCACCATCTTTGAATGAATTGCAGAACGTCAGATTTTTGCTGAAATTGTGACCGCGCGGTTTAGGGATTTTTTCAAAAAAAAGTTGTTCAGATGTCGAGGGCTAATTCTGTTTCCGATGATAAATACCCACCTGTTTCCACCGAAAAAGCCTTCAGGGGATCATTTGCAACAGTTTAGCACCATCTTTGAATGAATTGCAGAACGTCAGATTTTTGCTGAAATTGTGACCGCGCGGCTTAGGGATTTTTTCAAAAAAAGTTGTTCAGACGTCGAGGGCTAATTCTGTTTCCCATGATAAATACCCACCTGTTTCCACCGAAAAAGCCTTCAGGGGATCGTTTGCAACAGTTTGGCACCATCTTTGAATGAATTGCAGAACGTCAGATTTTTGCTGAAATTGTGACCGCGCGGCTTAGGGATTTTTTCAAAAAAAGTTCTTCAGACGTCGAGGGCAAATCCTGTTTCCGATGATAAATACCCACCTGTTTCCACCGAAAAACCTTTCAGGGGATCGTTTGCAACAGTTTGGCACCATTTCTGAGTGAATTGCAGAACGTCAGATTTTGGCTGAAATTGTGACCGCGCGGCTTAGGGATTTTTTCAAAAAAAGTTGTTCAGACGTAGAGGGCTAATTCTGTTTCCCATGATAAATACCCACCTGTTTCCACCGAAAAAGCCTTCAGGGGATCGTTTGCAACAGTTTAGCACCATCTTTGAATGAATTGCAGAACGTCAGATTTTGGCTGAAATTGTGACCGCGCGACTTAGGGATTTTTTCAAAAAAAGTTGTTCAGACGTCGAGGGCAAATCCTGTTTCCGATGATAAATACCCACCTGTTTCCACCGAAAAACCTTTCAGGGGATCGTTTGCAACAGTTTGGCACCATTTCTGAGTGAATTGCAGAACGTCAGAAATTTTGAAGAAATTGTGACCGCGCGGCTTAGGGATTTTTTCAAAAAAAGTTGTTCAGACGTCGAGCGCTAATTCTGTTTCCGATGTTAAAAGCCCACCTGTTTCCACCGAAAAACCTTTCAGGGGATCGTTTGCAACATTTTGGCACCATTTCTGAGTGAATTGCAGAACGTCAGAAATTTTGAAGACATTGTGACCGCGCGGTTTAGGGATTTTTTCAAAAAAAGTTGTTCAGATGTTGAGGGCTAATTCTGTTTCCGGTGATAAATACCCACCTGTTTCCACCGAAAAACCCTTCAGGGGATCGTTTGCAACAGTTTGGCACCATTTCTGAGTGAATTGCAAAACGTCAGAAATTTTGAAGAAATTGTGACCGCGCGGCTTAGGGATTTTTTCAAAAAAAGTTGTTCGGACCTCGAGGGCTAATTCTGTCTCCGATGATAAATACCCACCTGTTTCCACCGAAAAACCCTTCAGGGGATTGTTTGCAACAGTTTGGCACCATTTCTGAGTGAATTGCAGAACTTCAGATTTTTGCAGAAATTGTGACCGCGCGGCTTAGGGATTTTTTCAAAAAAAGTTGTTCAGACGTCGAGGGCTAATTCTGTTTCCCATGATAAATACCCACCTGTTTCCACCGAAAAACAATTCAGGGGATCGTTTGCAACATTTTGGCACCATTTCTGAGTGAATTGCAGAACGTCAGAAATTTTGAAGACACTGTGACCGCGCGGCTTAGGGATTTTTTCAAAAAAAGTTGTTCCGATGTCGAGGGCTAATTCTGTTTCCCATGATAAATTCCCACCTGTTTCCACCGAAAAACCCTTCAGGGGATCGTTTGCAACAGTTTGGCACCATTTCTGAGTGAATTGCAGAACTTCAGATTTTTGCAGAAATTGTGACCGCGCGGCTTAGGGATTTTTTCAAAAAAAGTTGTTCAGACGTCGAGCGCTAATTCTGTTTCCGATGTTAAAAGCCCACCTGTTTCCACCGAAAAACCTTTCAGGGGATCGTTTGCAACATTTTGGCACCATTTCTGAGTGAATTGCAGAACGTCAGAAATTTTGAAGACATTGTGACCGCGCGGTTTAGGGATTTTTTCAAAAAAAGTTGTTCAGATGTTGAGGGCTAATTCTGTTTCCGGTGATAAATACCCACCTGTTTCCACCGAAAAACCCTTCAGGGGATCGTTTGCAACAGTTTGGCACCATTTCTGAGTGAATTGCAAAACGTCAGAAATTTTGAAGAAATTGTGACCGCGCGGCTTAGGGATTTTTTCAAAAAAAGTTGTTCGGACCTCGAGGGCTAATTCTGTCTCCGATGATAAATACCCACCTGTTTCCACCGAAAAACCCTTCAGGGGATTGTTTGCAACAGTTTGGCACCATTTCTGAGTGAATTGCAGAACTTCAGATTTTTGCAGAAATTGTGACCGCGCGGCTTAGGGATTTTTTCAAAAAAAGTTGTTCAGACGTCGAGGGCTAATTCTGTTTCCCATGATAAATACCCACCTGTTTCCACCGAAAAACAATTCAGGGGATCGTTTGCAACATTTTGGCACCATTTCTGAGTGAATTGCAGAACGTCAGAAATTTTGAAGACACTGTGACCGCGCGGCTTAGGGATTTTTTCAAAAAAAGTTGTTCCGATGTCGAGGGCTAATTCTGTTTCCCATGATAAATTCCCACCTGTTTCCACCGAAAAACCCTTCAGGGGATCGTTTGCAACAGTTTGGCACCATTTCTGAGTGAATTGCAGAACTTCAGATTTTTGCAGAAATTGTGACCGCGCGGCTTAGGGATTTTTTCAAAAAAAGTTGTTCAGACGTCGAGGGCTAATTCTGTTTCCCATGATAAATACCCACCTGTTTCCACCGAAAAAGCCTTCAGGGGATCGTTTGCAACAGTTTGGCACCATCTTTGAATGAATTGCAGAACGTCAGATTTTTGCTGAAATTGTGACCGCGCGGCTTAGGGATTTTTTCAAAAAAAGTTCTTCAGACGTCGAGGGCTAATTCTGTTTCCGATGATAAATACCCACCTGTTTCCACCGAAAAACACTTCAGGGGATCGTTTGCAACAGTTTAGCACCATCTTTGAATGAATTGCAGAACGTCAGATTTTTGCTGAAATTGTGACCGCGCGGCTTAGGGATTTTTTCAAAAAAAGTACTTCAGACGTTGAGGTCTAATTCTGTTTCCCATGATAAATTCCCACCTGTTTCCACCGAAAAACCTTTCAGGGGATCGTTTGCAACAGTTTAGCACCATCTTTGAATGAATTGCAGAACGTCAGATTTTTGCTGAAATTGTGACCGCGCGGCTTAGGGATTTTTTCAAAAAAAAATTGTTCAGATGTCGAGGGCTAATTCTGTTTCCGATGATAAATACCCACCTGTTTCCACCGAAACACCTTTCAGGGGATCGTTTGCAACAGTTTGGCACCATTTCTGAGTGAATTGCAGAACGTCAGATTTTGGCTGAAATTGTGACCGCGCGGCTTAGGGATTTTTTCAAAAAAAGTTGTTCAGACGTAGAGGGCTAATTCTGTTTCCCATGATAAATACCCACCTGTTTCCACCGAAAAAGCCTTCAGGGGATCGTTTGCAACAGTTTAGCACCATCTTTGAATGAATTGCAGAACGTCAGATTTGGCTGAAATTGTGACCGCGCGACTTAGGGATTTTTTCAAAAAAAGTTGTTCAGACGTCGAGGGCAAATCCTGTTTCCGATGATAAATACCCACCTGTTTCCACCGAAAAACCTTTCAGGGGATCGTTTGCAACAGTTTGGCACCATTTCTGAGTGAATTGCAGAACGTCAGAAATTTTGAAGAAATTGTGACCGCGCGGCTTAGGGATTTTTTCAAAAAAAGTTGTTCAGACGTCGAGCGCTAATTCTGTTTCCGATGTTAAAAGCCCACCTGTTTCCACCGAAAAACCTTTCAGGGGATCGTTTGCAACATTTTGGCACCATTTCTGAGTGAATTGCAGAACGTCAGAAATTTTGAAGACATTGTGACCGCGCGGCTTAGGGATTTTTTCAAAAAAAGTTGTTCAGATGTTGAGGGCTAATTCTGTTTCCGGTGATAAATACCCACCTGTTTCCACCGAAAAACCCTTCAGGGGATCGTTTGCAACAGTTTGGCACCATTTCTGAGTGAATTGCAGAACGTCAGATTTTGGCAGAAATTGTGACCGCGCGGCTTAGGGATTTTTTCAAAAAAAGTTGTTCAGACGTAGAGGGCTAATTCTGTTTCCCATGATAAATACCCACCTGTTTCCACCGAAAAAGCCTTCAGGGGATTGTTTGCAACAGTTTAGCACCATCTTTGAATGAATTGCAGAACGTCAGATTTTTGAAGAAATTGTGACCGCGAGGCTTAGGGATTTTTTCAAAAAAAGTTGTTCAGACGTAGAGGGCTAATTCTGTTTCCCATGATAAATACCCACCTGTTTCCACCGAAAAAGCCTTCAGGGGATCGTTTGCAACAGTTTAGCACCATCTTTGAATGAATTGCAGAACGTCAGATTTTTGAAGAAATTGTGACCGCGCGGCTTAGGGATTTTTTCAAAAAAAGTTGTTCAGACGTCGAGGGCTAATTCTGTTTCCCATGATAAATACCCACCTGTTTCCACCGAAAAAGCCTTCATGGGTTCGTTTGCAACAGTTTAGCACCATCTTTGAATGAACTGCAGAACGTCAGATTTTTGCTGAAATTGTGACCGCGCGGCTTAGGGATTTTTTCAAAAAAAGTTGTTCAGATGTCGAGGGCTAATTCTGTTTCCGATGATAAATACCCACCTGTTTCCACCGAAAAACCTTTCAGGGGATCGTTTGCAACAGTTTGGCACCATTTCTGAGTGAATTGCAGAACGTCAGATTTTGGCTGAAATTGTGACCGCGCGGCTTAGGGATTTTTTCAAAAAAAGTTGTTCAGACGTAGAGGGCTAATTCTGTTTCCCATGATAAATACCCACCTGTTTCCACCGAAAAAGCCTTCAGGGGATCGTTTGCAACAGTTTATCACCATCTTTGAATGAATTGCAGAACGTCAGATTTTGGCTGAAATTGTGACCGCGCGGCTTAGGGATTTTTTTTAAAAAAGTTGTTCAGACGTAGAGGGCTAATTCTGTTTCCCATGATAAATACCCACCTGTTTCCACCGAAAAAGCCTTCAGGGGATCGTTTGCAACAGTTTAGCACCATCTTTGAATGAATTGCAGAACGTCAGATTTTGGCTGAAATTGTGACCGCGCGACTTAGGGATTTTTTCAAAAAAAGTTGTTCAGACGTCGAGGGCAAATCCTGTTTCCGATGATAAATACCCACCTGTTTCCACCGAAATACCTTTCAGGGGATCGTTTGCAACAGTTTGGCACCATTTCTGAGTGAATTGCAGAACGTCAGAAATTCTGAAGAAATTGTGACCGCGCGGCTTAGGGATTTTTTCAAAAAAAGTTGTTCAGACGTAGAGGGCTAATTCTGTTTCCCATGATAAATACCCACCTGTTTCCACCGAAAAAGCCTTCAGGGGATCGTTTGCAACAGTTTGGCACCATTTCTGAGTGAATTGCAGAACGTCAGATTTTTGCTGAAATTGTGAACGCGCGTCTTAGGGATTTTTTCAAAAAAAGTTGTTCAGACTTCGAGGGCTAATTCTGTTTCCCATGATAAATACCCACCTGTTTCCACCAAAAAACCCTTCAGGGGATCGTTTGCAACAGTTTGGCACCATTTCTGAGTGAATTGCAAAACGTCAGAAATTTTGAAGACATTGTGACCGCGCGGCTTAGGGATTTTTTCAAAAAAAGTTGTTCAGATGTTGAGGGCTAATTCTGTTTCCGGTGATAAATACCCACCTGTTTCCACCGAAAAACCCTTCAGGGGATCGTTTGCAACAGTTTGGCACCATTTCTGAGTGAATTGCAAAACGTCAGAAATTTTGAAGAAATTGTGACCGCGCGGCTTAGGGATTTTTTCAAAAAAAGTTGTTCGGACCTCGAGGGCTAATTCTGTCTCCGATGATAAATACCCACCTGTTTCCACCGAAAAACCCTTCAGGGGATTGTTTGCAACAGTTTGGCACCATTTCTGAGTGAAATGCAGAACTTCAGATTTTTGCAGAAATTGTGACCGCGCGGCTTAGGGATTTTTTCAAAAAAAGTTGTTCAGACGTCGAGGGCTATTTCTGTTTCCCATGATAAATACCCACCTGTTTCCACCGAAAAACATTTCAGGGGATCGTTTGCAACATTTTGGCACCATTTCTGAGTGAATTGCAGAACGTCAGAAATTTTGAAGACATTGTGACCGCGCGGCTTAGGGATTTTTTCAAAAAAAGTTGTTCCGATGTCGAGGGCTAATTCTGTTTCCGATGATAAATACCCACCTGTTTCCACCGAAAAACCCTTCAGGGGATCGTTTGCAACAGTTTGGCACCATCTTTGAATAAATTGCAGAACGTCAGTTTTTTACTGAAATTGTGACCGCGCGGCTTAGGGATTTTTTCAAAAAAAATTGTTCAGACGTCGAGGTCTAATTCTGTTTCCCATGATAAATTCCCACCTGTTTCCACTGAAAAACCCTTCAGGGGATCGTTTGCAACAGTTTGGCACCATTTCTGAGTGAATTGCAAAACGTCAGAAATTTTGAAGAAATTGTGACCGCGCGGCTTAGGGATTTTTTCAAAAAAAGTTGTTCAGACGTCGAGCGCTAATTCTGTTTCCGATGTTAAAAACCCACCTGTTTCCACCGAAAAACCTTTCAGGGGATCGTTTGCAACATTTTGGCACCATTTCTGAGTGAATTGCAGAACGTCAGAAATTTTGAAGGCATTGTGACCGCGCGGCTTAGGGATTTTTTCAAAAAAAGTTGTTCAGATGTCGAGGGCTAATTCTGTTTCCCATGATAAATACCCACCTGTTTCCACCGAAAAAGCCTTCATGGGTTCGTTTGCAACAGTTTAGCACCATCTTTGAATGAACTGCAGAACGTCAGATTTTTGCTGAAATTGTGACCGCGCGGCTTAGGGATTTTTTCAAAAAAAGTTGTTCAGATGTCGAGGGCTAATTCTGTTTCCGATGATAAATACCCACCTGTTTCCACCGAAAAACCTTTCAGGGGATCGTTTGCAACAGTTTGGCACCATTTCTGAGTGAATTGCAGAACGTCAGATTTTGGCTGAAATTGTGACCGCGCGGCTTAGGGATTTTTTCAAAAAAAGTTGTTCAGACGTAGAGGGCTAATTCTGTTTCCCATGATAAATACCCACCTGTTTCCACCGAAAAAGCCTTCAGGGGATCGTTTGCAACAGTTTATCACCATCTTTGAATGAATTGCAGAACGTCAGATTTTGGCTGAAATTGTGACCGCGCGGCTTAGGGATTTTTTTAAAAAAAGTTGTTCAGACGTAGAGGGCTAATTCTGTTTCCCATGATAAATACCCACCTGTTTCCACCGAAAAAGCCTTCAGGGGATCGTTTGCAACAGTTTAGCACCATCTTTGAATGAATTGCAGAACGTCAGATTTTGGCTGAAATTGTGACCGCGCGACTTAGGGATTTTTTCAAAAAAAGTTGTTCAGACGTCGAGGGCAAATCCTGTTTCCGATGATAAATACCCACCTGTTTCCACCGAAATACCTTTCAGGGGATCGTTTGCAACAGTTTGGCACCATTTCTGAGTGAATTGCAGAACGTCAGAAATTCTGAAGAAATTGTGACCGCGCGGCTTAGGGATTTTTTCAAAAAAAGTTGTTCAGACGTAGAGGGCTAATTCTGTTTCCCATGATAAATACCCACCTGTTTCCACCGAAAAAGCCTTCAGGGGATCGTTTGCAACAGTTTGGCACCATTTCTGAGTGAATTGCAGAACGTCAGATTTTTGCTGAAATTGTGAACGCGCGTCTTAGGGATTTTTTCAAAAAAAGTTGTTCAGACTTCGAGGGCTAATTCTGTTTCCCATGATAAATACCCACCTGTTTCCACCAAAAAACCCTTCAGGGGATCGTTTGCAACAGTTTGGCACCATTTCTGAGTGAATTGCAAAACGTCAGAAATTTTGAAGACATTGTGACCGCGCGGCTTAGGGATTTTTTCAAAAAAAGTTGTTCAGATGTTGAGGGCTAATTCTGTTTCCGGTGATAAATACCCACCTGTTTCCACCGAAAAACCCTTCAGGGGATCGTTTGCAACAGTTTGGCACCATTTCTGAGTGAATTGCAAAACGTCAGAAATTTTGAAGAAATTGTGACCGCGCGGCTTAGGGATTTTTTCAAAAAAAGTTGTTCGGACCTCGAGGGCTAATTCTGTCTCCGATGATAAATACCCACCTGTTTCCACCGAAAAACCCTTCAGGGGATTGTTTGCAACAGTTTGGCACCATTTCTGAGTGAAATGCAGAACTTCAGATTTTTGCAGAAATTGTGACCGCGCGGCTTAGGGATTTTTTCAAAAAAAGTTGTTCAGACGTCGAGGGCTATTTCTGTTTCCCATGATAAATACCCACCTGTTTCCACCGAAAAACATTTCAGGGGATCGTTTGCAACATTTTGGCACCATTTCTGAGTGAATTGCAGAACGTCAGAAATTTTGAAGACATTGTGACCGCGCGGCTTAGGGATTTTTTCAAAAAAAGTTGTTCCGATGTCGAGGGCTAATTCTGTTTCCGATGATAAATACCCACCTGTTTCCACCGAAAAACCCTTCAGGGGATCGTTTGCAACAGTTTGGCACCATCTTTGAATAAATTGCAGAACGTCAGTTTTTTACTGAAATTGTGACCGCGCGGCTTAGGGATTTTTTCAAAAAAAATTGTTCAGACGTCGAGGTCTAATTCTGTTTCCCATGATAAATTCCCACCTGTTTCCACTGAAAAACCCTTCAGGGGATCGTTTGCAACAGTTTGGCACCATTTCTGAGTGAATTGCAAAACGTCAGAAATTTTGAAGAAATTGTGACCGCGCGGCTTAGGGATTTTTTCAAAAAAAGTTGTTCAGACGTCGAGCGCTAATTCTGTTTCCGATGTTAAAAACCCACCTGTTTCCACCGAAAAACCTTTCAGGGGATCGTTTGCAACATTTTGGCACCATTTCTGAGTGAATTGCAGAACGTCAGAAATTTTGAAGGCATTGTGACCGCGCGGCTTAGGGATTTTTTCAAAAAAAGTTGTTCAGATGTCGAGGGCTAATTCTGTTTCCTATGATAAATACCCACCTGTTTCCACCGAAAAACCCTTCAGGGGATCGTTTGCAACAGTTTAGCACCATCTTTGAATGAATTGCAGAACGTCAGTTTTTTGCTGAAATTGTGACCGCGCGGCTTAGGGATTTTTTCAAAAAAAATTGTTCAGATGTCGAGGTCTAATTCTGTTTCCCGTGATAAATTCCCACCTGTTTCCACCGAAAAACCCTTCAGGGGATCGTTTGCAACAGTTTGGCACCATTTCTGAGTGAATTGCAGAACGTCAGAAATTTTGAAGAAAGTGTGACCGCGCGGCTTAGGGATTTTTTCAAAAAAAGTTGTTCGGACCTCGAGGGCTAATTCTGTTTCCGATGATAAATACCCACCTGTTTCCACCGAAAAACCCTTCAGGGGATCGTTTGCAACAGTTTGGCACCATTTCTGAGTGAATTGCAGAACGTCAGATTTTTGCTGAAATTGTGACCAAGCGGCTTAGGGATTTTTTCAAAAAAAGTTGTTCAGATGTCGAGGGCTAATTCTGTTTCCGATGATAAATACCCACCTGTTTCCACCGAAAAACCTTTCAGGGGATCGTTTGCAACAGTTTGGCACCATTTCTGAGTGAATTGCAGAACGTCAGATTTTGGTTGAAATTGTGACCGCGCGGCTTAGGGATTTTTTCAAAAGAAGTTGTTCAGACGTAGAGGGCTAATTCTGTTTCCCATGATAAATACCCACCTGTTTCCACTGAAAAAGCCTTCAGGGGATCGTTTGCAACAGTTTGGCACCATCTTTGAATGAATTGCAGAAAGTCAGATTTTTGCTGAAATTGTGACCGCGCGGTTTAGGGATTTTTTCAAAAAAAAGTTGTTCAGATGTCGAGGGCTAATTCTGTTTCCGATGATAAATACCCACCTGTTTCCACCAAAAAAGCCTTCAGGGGATCATTTGCAACAGTTTAGCACCATCTTTGAATGAATTGCAGAACGTCAGATTTTTGCTGAAATTGTGACCGCGCGGCTTAGGGATTTTTTCAAAAAAAGTTGTTCAGACGTCGAGGGCTAATTCTGTTTCCCATGATAAATACCCACCTGTTTCCACCGAAAAAGCCTTCAGGGGATCGTTTGCAACAGTTTGGCACCATCTTTGAATGAATTGCAGAACGTCAGATTTTTGCTGAAATTGTGACCGCGCGGCTTAGGGATTTTTTCAAAAAAAGTTCTTCAGACGTCGAGGGCTAATTCTGTTTCCGATGATAAATACCCACCTGTCTCCACCGAAAAACCTTTCAGGGGATCGTTTGCAACAGTTTGGCACCATTTCTGAGTGAATTGCAGAACGTCAGAAATTTTGAAGACATTGTGACCGCGCGGCTTAGGGATTTTTTCAAAAAAAGTTGTTCAGACGTAGAGGGCTAATTCTGTTTCCCATGATAAATACCCACCTGTTTCCACCGAAAAAGCCTTCATGGGTTCGTTTGCAACAGTTTAGCACCATCTTTGAATGAACTGCAGAACGTCAGATTTTTGCTGAAATTGTGACCGCGCGGCTTAGGGATTTTTTCAAAAAAAGTTGTTCAGATGTCGAGGGCTAATTCTGTTTCCGATGATAAATACCCACCTGTTTCCACTGAAAAACCTTTCAGGGGATCGTTTGCAACAGTTTGGCACCATTTCTGAGTGAATTGCAGAACGTCAGATTTTGGCTGAAATTGTGACCGCGCGGCTTAGGGATTTTTTCAAAAAAAGTTGTTCAGACGTAGAGGGCTAATTCTGTTTCCCATGATAAATACCCACCTGTTTCCACCGAAAAAGCCTTCAGGGGATCGTTTGCAACAGTTTAGCACCATCTTTGAATGAATTGCAGAACGTCAGATTTTGGCTGAAATTGTGACCGCGCGACTTAGGGATTTTTTCAAAAAAAGTTGTTCAGACGTCGAGGGCAAATCCTGTTTCCGATGATAAATACCCACCTGTTTCCACCGAAAAACCTTTCAGGGGATCGTTTGCAACAGTTTGGCACCATTTCTGAGTGAATTGCAGAACGTCAGAAATTTTGAAGAAATTGTGACCGCGCGGCTTAGGGATTTTTTCAAAAAAAGTTGTTCAGACGTCGAGCGCTAATTCTGTTTCCGATGTTAAAAGCCCACCTGTTTCCACCGAAAAACCTTTCAGGGGATCGTTTGCAACATTTTGGCACCATTTCTGAGTGAATTGCAGAACGTCAGAAATTTTGAAGACATTGTGACCGCGCGGCTTAGGGATTTTTTCAAAAAAAGTTGTTCAGATGTTGAGGGCTAATTCTGTTTCCGGTGATAAATACCCACCTGTTTCCACCGAAAAACCCTTCAGGGGATCGTTTTCAACAGTTTGGCACCATTTCTGAGTGAATTGCAGAACGTCAGATTTTGGCTGAAATTGTGACCGCGCGGCTTAGGGATTTTTTCAAAAAAAGTTGTTCAGACGTAGAGGGCTAATTCTGTTTCCCATGATAAATACCCACCTGTTTCCACCGAAAAAGCCTTCAGGGGATTGTTTGCAACAGTTTATCACCATCTTTGAATGAATTGCAGAACGTCAGATTTTGCCTGAAATTGTGACCGCGCGGCTTAGGGATTTTTTACAAAAAAGTTGTTCAGACGTAGAGGGCTAATTCTGTTTCCCATGATAAATACCCACCTGTTTCCACCGAAAAAGCCTTCATGGGTTCGTTTGCAACAGTTTAGCACCATCTTTGAATGAACTGCAGAACGTCAGATTTTTGCTGAAATTGTGACCGCGCGGCTTAGGGATTTTTTGAAAAAAAAGTTGTTCAGATGTCGAGGGCTAATTCTGTTTCCGATGATAAATACCCACCTGTTTCCACCGAAAAACCTTTCAGGGGATCGTTTGCAACAGTTTGGCACCATTTCTGAGTGAATTGCAGAACGTCAGATTTTGGCTGAAATTGTGACCGCGCGGCTTAGGGATTTTTTCAAAAAAAGTTGTTCAGACGTAGAGGGCTAATTCTGTTTCCCATGATAAATACCCACCTGTTTCCACCGAAAAAGCCTTCAGGAGATCGTTTGCAACAGTTTAGCACCATCTTTGAATGAATTGCAGAACGTCAGATTTTGGCTGAAATTGTGACCGCGCGACTTAGGGATTTTTTCAAAAAAAGTTGTTCAGACGTCGAGGGCAAATCCTGTTTCCGATGATAAATACCCACCTGTTTCCACCGAAAAACCTTTCAGGGGATCGTTTGCAACAGTTTGGCACCATTTCTGAGTGAATAGCAGAACGTCAGAAATTTTGAAGAAATTGTGACCGCGCGGCTTAGGGATTTTTTCAAAAAAAGTTGTTCAGACGTCGAGCGCTAATTCTGTTTCCGATGTTAAAAGCCCACCTGTTTCCACCGAGAAACCTTTCAGGGGATCGTTTGCAACATTTTGGCACCATTTCTGAGTGAATTGCAGAACGTCAGAAATTTTGAAGACATTGTGACCGCGCGGCTTAGGGATTTTTTCAAAAAAAGTTGTTCAGATGTTGAGGGCTAATTCTGTTTCCGGTGATAAATACCCACCTGTTTCCACCGAAAAACCCTTCAGGGGATCGTTTGCAACAGTTTGGCACCATTTCTGAGTGAATTGCAAAACGTCAGAAATTTTGAAGAAATTGTGACCGCGCGGCTTAGGGATTTTTTCAAAAAAAGTTGTTCGGACCTCGAGGGCTAATTCTGTCTCCGATGATAAATACCCACCTGTTTCCACCGAAAAACCCTTCAGGGGATTGTTTGCAACAGTTTGGCACCATTTCTGAGTGAATTGCAGAACTTCAGATTTTTGCAGAAATTGTGACCGCGCGGCTTAGGGATTTTTTCAAAAAAAGTTGTTCAGACGTCGAGGGCTAATTCTGTTTCCCATGATAAATACCCACCTGTTTCCACCGAAAAACAATTCAGGGGATCGTTTGCAACATTTTGGCACCATTTCTGAGTGAATTGCAGAACGTCAGAAATTTTGAAGACATTGTGACCGCGCGGCTTAGGGATTTTTTCAAAAAAAGGTGTTCCGATGTCGAGGGCTAATTCTGTTTCCGATGATAAATACCCACCTGTTTCCACCGAAAAACCCTTCAGGGGATCGTATGCAACAGTTTAGCACCATCTTTGAATAAATTGCAGAACGTCAGTTTTTTACTGAAATTGTGACCGCGCGGCTTAGGGATTTTTTCAAAAAAAATTGTTCAGACGTCGAGGTCTAATTCTGTTTCCCATGATAAATTCCCACCTGTTTCCACCGAAAAACCCTTCAGGGGATCGTTTGCAACAGTTTGGCACCATTTCTGAGTGAATTGCAAAACGTCAGAAATTTTGAAGAAATTGTGACCGCGCGGCTTAGGGATTTTTTCAAAAAAAGTTGTTCGGACCTCGAGGGCTAATTCTATCTCCGATGATAAATACCCACCTGTTTCCACCGAAAAACCCTTCAGGGGATCGTTTGCAACAGTTTGGCACCATTTCTGAGTGAATTGCAGAACTTCAGATTTTTGCAGAAATTGTGACCGCGCGGCTTAGGGATTTTTTCAAAAAAAGTTGTTCAGACTTCGAGGGCTAACTCTGTTTCCCATGATAAATACCCACTTGTTTCCACCGAAAAGCCTTCAGGGGATCGTTTGCAACAGTTTAGCACCATCTTTGAATGAATTGCAGAACGTCAGATTTTTGAAGAAATTGTGACCGCGCGGCTTAGGGATTTTTTCAAAAAAAGTTGTTCAGACGTCGAGGGCTAATTCTGTTTCCCATGAAAAATACCCACCTGTTTCCACCGAAAAAGCCTTCAGGGGATCGTTTACAACAGTTTGGCACCATCTCTGAATGAATTGCAGAACGTCAGATTTTTGCTGAAATTGTGACCGCGCGGCTTAGGGATTTTTTCAAAAAAAGTTGTTCAGACGTCGAGGGCTAATTCTGTTTCCCATGATAAATACCCACCTGTTTCCACCGAAAAAGCCTTCAGGGGATCGTTTGCAACAGTTTTGCACCATCTTTGAATGAATTGCAGAACGTCAGATTTTTGCTGAAATTGTGACCGCGCGGCTTAGGGATTTTTTCAAAAAAAGTTCTTCAGACGTCGAGGGCTAATTCTGTTTCCGATGATAAATACCCACCTGTTTCCACCGAAAAACCCTTCAGGGGATCGTTTGCAACAGTTTAGCACCATCTTTGAATGAATTGCAGAACGTCAGTTTTTTGCTGAAATTGTGACCGCGCGGCTTAGGGATTTTTTCAAAAAAAGTTGTTCAGATGTTGAGGGCTAATTCTGTTTCCGGTGATAAATACCCACCTGTTTCCACCGAAAAACCCTTCAGGGGATCGTTTGCAACAGTTTGGCACCATTTCTGAGTGAATTGCAAAACGTCAGAAATTTTGAAGAAATTGTGACCGCGCGGCTTAGGGATTTTTTCAAAAAAAGTTGTTCAGACGTCGAGGGCTAATTCTGTTTCCCATGATAAATACCCACCTGTTTCCACCGAAAAACAATTCAGGGGATCGTTTGCAACATTTTGGCACCATTTCTGAGTGAATTGCAGAACGTCAGAAATTTTGAAGACATTGTGACCGCGCGGCTTAGGGATTTTTTCAAAAAAAGTTGTTCAGATGTCGAGGGCTAATTCTGTTTCCGATGATAAATACCCACCTGTTTCCACCGAAAAACCCTTCAGGGGATCGTTTGCAACAGTTTAGCACCATCTTTGAATGAATTGCAGAACGTCAGTTTTTTGCTGAAATTGTGACCGCGCGGCTTAGGGATTTTTTCAAAAAAAATTGTTCAGACGTCGAGGTCTAATTCTGTTTCCCGTGATAAATTCCCACCTGTTTCCACCGAAAAACCTTTCAGGGGATCGTTTGCAACATTTTGGCACCATTTCTGAGTGAATTGCAGAACGTCAGAAATTTTGAAGACATTGTGACCGCGCGGCTTAGGGATTTTTTCAAAAAAAGTTGTTCAGATGTCGAGGGCTAATTCTGTTTCCGATGATAAATACCCACCTGTTTCCACCGAAAAACCCTTCAGGGGATCGTTTGCAACAGTTTAGCACCATCTTTGAATGAATTGCAGAACGTCAGTTTTTTGCTGAAATTGTGACCGCGCGGCTTAGGGATTTTTTCAAAAAAAATTGTTCAGACGTCGAGGTCTAATTCTGTTTCCCGTGATAAATTCCCACCTGTTTCCACCAAAAAACCCTTCAGGGGATCGTTTGCAACAGTTTGGCACCATTTCTGAGTGAATTGCAGAACGTCAGAAATTTTGAAGAAAGTGTGACCGCGCGGCTTAGGGATTTTTTCAAAAAAAGTTGTTCGGACCTCGAGGGCTAATTCTGTTTCCGATGATAAATACCCACCTGTTTCCACCGAAAAACCCTTCAGGGGATCGTTTGCAACAGTTTGGCACCATTTCTGAGTGAATTGCAGAACGTCAGAAATTTTGAAGAAATTGTGACCCCGCGGCTTAGGGATTTTTTCAAAAAAAGTTGTTCAGACGTCGAGCGCTAATTCTGTTTCCGATGTTAAAAACCCACCTGTTTCCACCGAAAAACCTTTCAGGGGATCGTTTGCAACATTTTGGCACCATTTCTGAGTGAATTGCAGAACGTCAGAAATTTTGAAGACATTGTGACCGCGCGGCTTAGGGATTTTTTCAAAAAAAGTTGTTCAGATGTCGAGGGCTAATTCTGTTTCCGATGATAAATACCCACCTGTTTCCACCGAAAAACCCTTCAGGGGATCGTTTGCAACAGTTTAGCACCATCTTTGAATGAATTGCAGAACGTCAGTTTTTTGCTGAAATTGTGACCGCGCGGCTTAGGGATTTTTTCAAAAAAAATTGTTCAGACGTCGAGGTCTAATTCTGTTTCCCGTGATAAATTCCCACCTGTTTCCACCGAAAAACCCTTCAGGGGATCGTTTGCAACAGTTTGGCACCATTTCTGAGTGAATTGCAGAATGTCAGAAATTTTGAAGAAAGTGTGACCGCGCGGCTTAGGGATTTTTTCAAAAAAAGTTGTTCGGACCTTGAGGGCTAATTCTGTTTCCGATGATAAATACCCACCTGTTTCCACCGAAAAACCCTTCAGGGGATCGTTTGCAACAGTTTAGCACCATCTTTGAATGAATTGCAGAACGTCAGTTTTTTGCTGAAATTGTGACCGCGCGGCTTAGGGATTTTTTCAAAAAAAATTGTTCAGACGTCGAGGTCTAATTCTGTTTCCCGTGATAAATTCCCACCTGTTTCCACCAAAAAACCCTTCAGGGGATCGTTTGCAACAGTTTGGCACCATTTCTGAGTGAATTGCAGAACGTCAGAAATTTTGAAGAAAGTGTGACCGCGCGGCTTAGGGATTTTTTCAAAAAAAGTTGTTCGGACCTCGAGGGCTAATTCTGTTTCCGATGATAAATACCCACCTGTTTCCACCGAAAAACCCTTCAGGGGATCGTTTGCAACAGTTTGGCACCATTTCTGAGTGAATTGCAGAACGTCAGAAATTTTGAAGAAATTGTGACCCCGCGGCTTAGGGATTTTTTCAAAAAAAGTTGTTCAGACGTCGAGCGCTAATTCTGTTTCCGATGTTAAAAACCCACCTGTTTCCACCGAAAAACCTTTCAGGGGATCGTTTGCAACATTTTGGCACCATTTCTGAGTGAATTGCAGAACGTCAGAAATTTTGAAGACATTGTGACCGCGCGGCTTAGGGATTTTTTCAAAAAAAGTTGTTCAGATGTCGAGGGCTAATTCTGTTTCCGATGATAAATACCCACCTGTTTCCACCGAAAAACCCTTCAGGGGATCGTTTGCAACAGTTTAGCACCATCTTTGAATGAATTGCAGAACGTCAGTTTTTTGCTGAAATTGTGACCGCGCGGCTTAGGGATTTTTTCAAAAAAAATTGTTCAGACGTCGAGGTCTAATTCTGTTTCCCGTGATAAATTCCCACCTGTTTCCACCGAAAAACCCTTCAGGGGATCGTTTGCAACAGTTTGGCACCATTTCTGAGTGAATTGCAGAATGTCAGAAATTTTGAAGAAAGTGTGACCGCGCGGCTTAGGGATTTTTTCAAAAAAAGTTGTTCGGACCTCGAGGGCTAATTCTGTTTCCGATGATAAATACCCACCTGTTTCCACCGAAAAACCCTTCAGGGGATCGTTTGCAACAGTTTGGCACCATTTCTGAGTGAATTGCAGAACGTCAGATTTTTGCTGAAATTGTGAACGCGCGGCTTAGGGATTTTTTCAAAAAAAGTTGTTCAGACTTCGAGGGCTAATTCTGTTTCCCATGATAAATACCCACCTGTTTCCACCGAAAAACCCTTCAGGGGATCGTTTGCAACAGTTTGGCACCATTTCTGAGTGAATTGCAAAACGTCAGAAATTTTGAAGAAATTGTGACCGCGCGGCTTAGGGATTTTTTCAAAAAAAGTTGTTCGGACCTCGAGGGCTAATTCTGTCTCCGATGATAAATACCCACCTGTTTCCACCGAAAAACCCTTCAGGGGATTGTTTGCAACAGTTTGGCACCATTTCTGAGTGAATTGCAGAACTTCAGATTTTTGCAGAAATTGTGACCGCGCGGCTTAGGGATTTTTTCAAAAAAAATTGTTCAGACGTCGAGGTCTAATTCTGTTTCCCATGATAAATTCCCACCTGTTTCCACCGAAAAACCCTTCAGGGGATCGTTTGCAACAGTTTTGCACCATCTTTGAATGAATTGCAGAACGTCAGATTTTTGCTGAAATTGTGACCGCGCGGCTTAGGGATTTTTTCAAAAAAAGTTCTTCAGACGTCGAGGGCTAATTCTGTTTCCGATGATAAATACCCACCTGTTTCCTCCGAAAAACCTTTCAGGGGATCGTTTGCAACAGTTTGGCACCATTTCTGAGTGAATTGCAGAACGTCAGAAATTTTGAAGACATTGTGACCGCGCGGCTTAGGGATTTTTTCAAAAAAAGTTGTTCAGATGTCGAGGGCTAATTCTGTTTCCGATGATAAATACCCACCTGTTTCCACCGAAAAACCCTTCAGGGGATCGTTTGCAACAGTTTAGCACCATCTTTGAATGAATTGCAGAACGTCAGTTTTTTGCTGAAATTGTGACCGCGCGGCTTAGGGATTTTTTCAAAAAAAATTGTTCAGACGTCGAGGTCTAATTCTGTTTCCCGTGATAAATTCCCACCTGTTTCCACCGAAAAACCTTTCAGGGGATCGTTTGCAACATTTTGGCACCATTTCTGAGTGAATTGCAGAACGTCAGAAATTTTGAAGACATTGTGACCGCGCGGCTTAGGGATTTTTTCAAAAAAAGTTGTTCAGATGTCGAGGGCTAATTCTGTTTCCGATGATAAATACCCACCTGTTTCCACCGAAAAACCCTTCAGGGGATCGTTTGCAACAGTTTAGCACCATCTTTGAATGAATTGCAGAACGTCAGTTTTTTGCTGAAATTGTGACCGCGCGGCTTAGGGATTTTTTCAAAAAAAATTGTTCAGACGTCGAGGTCTAATTCTGTTTCCCGTGATAAATTCCCACCTGTTTCCACCAAAAAACCCTTCAGGGGATCGTTTGCAACAGTTTGGCACCATTTCTGAGTGAATTGCAGAACGTCAGAAATTTTGAAGAAAGTGTGACCGCGCGGCTTAGGGATTTTTTCAAAAAAAGTTGTTCGGACCTCGAGGGCTAATTCTGTTTCCGATGATAAATACCCACCTGTTTCCACCGAAAAACCCTTCAGGGGATCGTTTGCAACAGTTTGGCACCATTTCTGAGTGAATTGCAGAACGTCAGAAATTTTGAAGAAATTGTGACCCCGCGGCTTAGGGATTTTTTCAAAAAAAGTTGTTCAGACGTCGAGCGCTAATTCTGTTTCCGATGTTAAAAACCCACCTGTTTCCACCGAAAAACCTTTCAGGGGATCGTTTGCAACATTTTGGCACCATTTCTGAGTGAATTGCAGAACGTCAGAAATTTTGAAGACATTGTGACCGCGCGGCTTAGGGATTTTTTCAAAAAAAGTTGTTCAGATGTCGAGGGCTAATTCTGTTTCCGATGATAAATACCCACCTGTTTCCACCGAAAAACCCTTCAGGGGATCGTTTGCAACAGTTTAGCACCATCTTTGAATGAATTGCAGAACGTCAGTTTTTTGCTGAAATTGTGACCGCGCGGCTTAGGGATTTTTTCAAAAAAAATTGTTCAGACGTCGAGGTCTAATTCTGTTTCCCGTGATAAATTCCCACCTGTTTCCACCGAAAAACCCTTCAGGGGATCGTTTGCAACAGTTTGGCACCATTTCTGAGTGAATTGCAGAATGTCAGAAATTTTGAAGAAAGTGTGACCGCGCGGCTTAGGGATTTTTTCAAAAAAAGTTGTTCGGACCTCGAGGGCTAATTCTGTTTCCGATGATAAATACCCACCTGTTTCCACCGAAAAACCCTTCAGGGGATCGTTTGCAACAGTTTGGCACCATTTCTGAGTGAATTGCAGAACGTCAGATTTTTGCTGAAATTGTGAACGCGCGGCTTAGGGATTTTTTCAAAAAAAGTTGTTCAGACTTCGAGGGCTAATTCTGTTTCCCATGATAAATACCCACCTGTTTCCACCGAAAAACCCTTCAGGGGATCGTTTGCAACAGTTTGGCACCATTTCTGAGTGAATTGCAAAACGTCAGAAATTTTGAAGAAATTGTGACCGCGCGGCTTAGGGATTTTTTCAAAAAAAGTTGTTCGGACCTCGAGGGCTAATTCTGTCTCCGATGATAAATACCCACCTGTTTCCACCGAAAAACCCTTCAGGGGATTGTTTGCAACAGTTTGGCACCATTTCTGAGTGAATTGCAGAACTTCAGATTTTTGCAGAAATTGTGACCGCGCGGCTTAGGGATTTTTTCAAAAAAAATTGTTCAGACGTCGAGGTCTAATTCTGTTTCCCATGATAAATTCCCACCTGTTTCCACCGAAAAACCCTTCAGGGGATCGTTTGCAACAGTTTTGCACCATCTTTGAATGAATTGCAGAACGTCAGATTTTTGCTGAAATTGTGACCGCGCGGCTTAGGGATTTTTTCAAAAAAAGTTCTTCAGACGTCGAGGGCTAATTCTGTTTCCGATGATAAATACCCACCTGTTTCCTCCGAAAAACCTTTCAGGGGATCGTTTGCAACAGTTTGGCACCATTTCTGAGTGAATTGCAGAACGTCAGAAATTTTGAAGAAATTGTGAACGCGCGGCTTAGGGATTTTTTCAAAAAAAGTTGTTCAGACGTCGAGCGCTAATTCTGTTTCCGATGTTAAAAACCCACCTGTTTCCACCGAAAAACCTTTCAGGGGATCGTTTGCAACATTTTGGCACCATTTCTGAGTGAATTGCAGAACGTCAGAAATTTTGAAGACATTGTGACCGCGCGGCTTAGGGATTTTTTCAAAAAAAGTTGTTCAGACTTTGAGGGCTAACTCTGTTTCCCAGGATAAATACCCACCTGTTTCCACCGAAAAACCCTTCAGGGGATTGTTTGCAACAGTTTGGCACCATTTCTGAGTGAATTGCAGAACGTCAGAAATTTTGAAGAAATTGTGACCGCGCGGCTTAGGGATTTTTTCAAAAAAAGTTGTTCCGATGTCTAGGGCTAGTTCTGTTTCCGATGATAAATACCCACCTGTTTCCACCGAAAAACCTTTCAGGGGATCGTTTGCAACAGTTTGGCACCATTTCTGAGTGAATTGCAGAACGTCAGATTTTGGCTGAAATTGTGACCGCGCGGCTTAGGGATTTTTTCAAAAAAAGTTGTTCGGACCTCGAGGGCTAATTTTGTTTCCGATGATAAATACCCACCTGTTTCCACCGAAAAAGCCTTCAGGGGATCATTTGCAACAGTTTAGCACCATCTTTGAATGAATTGCAGAACGTCAGATTTTTGCTGAAATTGTGACCGCGCGGCTTAGGGATTTTTTCAAAAAAAGTTGTTCAGACGTCGAGGGCTAATTCTGTTTCCCATGATAAATACCCACCTGTTTCCACCGAAAAAGCCTTCAGGGGATCGTTTGCAACAGTTTGGCACCATCTTTGAATGAATTGCAGAACGTCAGATTTTGGCAGAAATTGTGACCGCGCGGCTTAGGGATTTTTTCAAAAAAAGTTGTTCAGACGTAGAGGGCTAATTCTGTTTCCCATGATAAATACCCACCTGTTTCCACCGAAAAAGCCTTCAGGGGATCGTTTGCAACAGTTTAGCACCATCTTTGAATGAATTGCAGAACGTCAGATTTTTGAAGAAATTGTGACCGCGCGGCTTACGGATTTTTTCAAAAAAAGTTGTTCAGACGTCGAGCGCTAATTCTGTTTCCGATGTTAAAAGCCCACCTGTTTCCACCGAAAAACCTTTCAGGGGATCGTTTGCAACATTTTGGCACCATTTCTGAGTGAATTGCAGAACGTCAGAAATTTTGAATACATTGTGACCGCGCGGCTTAGGGATTTTTTCAAAAAAAGTTGTTCAGATGTCGAGGGCTAATTCTGTTTCCGGTGATAAATACCCACCTGTTTCCACCGAAAAACCCTTCAGGGGATCGTTTGCAACAGTTTGGCACCATTTCTGAGTGAATTGCAGAACGTCAGATTTTGGCTGAAATTGTGACCGCGCGGCTTAGGGATTTTTTCAAAAAAAGTTGTTCAGACGTAGAGGGCTAATTCTGTTTCCCATGATAAATACCCACCTGTTTCCACCGAAAAAGCCTTCAGGGGATCGTTTGCAACAGTTTATCACCATCTTTGAATGAATTGCAGAACGTCAGATTTTTGAAGAAATTGTGACCGCGCGGCTTAGGGATTTTTTCAAAAAAAGTTGTTCAGACGTCGAGGGCTAATTCTGTTTCCCATGATAAATACCCACCTGTTTCCACCGAAAAAGCCTTCAGGGGATCGTTTGCAACAGTTTGGCACCATTTCTGAGTGAATTGCAGAACGTCAGAAATTTTGAAGAAATTGTGACCTCGCGGCTTAGGGATTTTTTCAAAAAAAGTTGTTCAGACGTCGAGGGCTAATTCTGTTTCCCATGATAAATACCCGCCTGTTTCCACCAAAAAAGCCTTCAGGGGATCGTTTGCAACAGTTTGGCACCATCTTTGAATGAATTGCAGAACGTCAGATTTTTGCTTAAATTGTGACCGCGCGGCTTAGGGATTTTTTCAAAAAAAGTTGTGCAGACGTCGGGGGCAAATCCTGTTTCCGATGATAAATACTCACCTGTTTCCACCGAAAAACCTTTCAGGGGATCGTTTGCAACAGTTTGGCACCATTTCTGAGTGAATTGCAGAACGTCAGAAATTTTGAAGAAATTGTGACCGCGCGGCTTAGGGATTTTTTCAAAAAAAGTTGTTCAGACGTCGAGCGCTAATTCTGTTTCCGATGATAAAAACCCACCTGTTTCCACCGAAAAACCCTTCACGGGATCGTTTGCAAGAGTTTGGCACCATTTCTGAGTGAATTGCAAAACGTCAGAAATTTTGAAGAAATTGTGACCGCGCGGCTTAGGGATTTTTTCAAAAAAAGTTGTTCAGACGTCGAGGGCTAATTCTGTTTCCCATGATAAATACCCACCTGTTTCCACCGAAAAAGCCTTCAGGGGTTCGTTTGCAACAGTTTAGCACCATCTTGGAATGAACTGCAGAAAGTCAGATTTTTGCTGAAATTGTGACCGCGCGGCTTAGGGATTTTTTCAAAAAAAGTTGTTCAGATGTCGAGGGCTAATTCTGTTTCCGATGATAAATACCCACCTGTTTCCACCGAAAAAGCCTTCAGGGGATCGTTTGCAACAGTTTAGCACCATCTTTGAATGAATTGCAGAACGTCAGATTTTGGCTGAAATTGTGACCGCGCGGCTTAGGGATTTTTTCAAAAAAAGTTGTTCAGACGTCGAGGTCTAATTCTGTTTCCCATGATAAATTCCCACCTGTTTCCACCGAAAAACCCTTCAGGGGATCGTTTGCAAGAGTTTGGCACCATTTCTGAGTGAATTGCAGAACGTCAGATTTTGGCTGAAATTGTGACCGCGCGGCTTAGGGATTTTTTCAAAAAAAGTTTTTCAGACGTTGAGCGCTAATTCTGTTTCCGATGATAAAAACCCACCTGTTTCCACCGAAAAACCTTTCAGGGGATCGTTTGCAACAGTTTGGCACCATTTCTGAGTGAATTGCAGAACGTCAGATTTTGGCTGAAATTGTGACCGCGCGGCTTAGGGATTTTTTTCAAAAAAGTTTGTTCAGACGTAGAGGGCTAATTCTGATTCCCATGATAAATACCCACCTGTTTCCACCGAAAAAGCCTTCAGGGGATCGTTTGCAACAGTTTAGCACCATCTTTGGATGAATTGCAGAACGTCAGATTTTTGCTGAAATTGTGACTGCGCGGCTTAGGGATTTTTTCAAAAAAAGTTGTTCAGACGTCGAGGGCTAATTCTGTTTCCGATGATAAATACCCACCTGTTTGCACCGAAAAACCTTTCAGGGGATCGTTTGCAACAGTTTGGCACCATTTCTGAGTGAATTGCAGAACGTCAGATTTTGGCTGAAATTGTGACCGCGCGGCTTAGGGATTTTTTCAAAAAAAGTTGTTCAGACGTTGAGCGCTAATTCTGTTTCCGATGATAAAAACCCACCTGTTTCCACCGAAAAACCCTTCACGGGATCGTTTGCAAGAGTTTGGCACCATTTCTGAGTGAATTGCAAAACGTCAGAAATTTTGAAGAAATTGTGACCGCGCGGCTTAGGGATTTTTTCAAAAAAAGTTCTTCAGACGTCGAGGGCTAATTCTGTTTCCCATGATAAATACCCACCTGTTTCCACCGAAAAAGCCTTCAGGGGTTCGTTTGCAACAGTTTAGCACCATCTTGGAATGAACTGCAGAAAGTCAGATTTTTGCTGAAATTGTGACCGCGCGGCTTAGGGATTTTTTCAAAAAAAGTTGTTCAGATGTCGAGGGCTAATTCTGTTTCCGATGATAAATACCCACCTGTTTCCACCGAAAAACCTTTCAGGGGATCGTTTGCAACAGTTTGGCACCATTTCTGAGTGAATTGCAGAACGTCAGATTTTGGCTGAAATTGTGACCGCGCGGCTTAGGGATTTTTTCAAAAAAGTTTGTTCAGACGTAGAGGGCTAATTCTGATTCCCATGATAAATACCTACCTGTTTCCACCGAAAAAGCCTTCAGGGGATCGTTTGCAACAGTTTAGCACCATCTTTGGATGAATTGCAGAACGTCAGATTTTTGCTGAAATTGTCACCGCGCGGCTTAGGGATTATTTCAAAAAAAGTTGTTCAGACGTCGAGGGCTAATTCTGTTTCCGATGATAAATACCCACCTGTTTCCACCGAAAAACCTTTCAGGGGATCGTTTGCAACAGTTTGGCACCATTTCTGAGTGAATTGCAGAACGTCAGATTTTGGCTGAAATTGTGACCGCGCGGCTTAGGGATTTTTTCAAAAAAAGTTGTTCAGACGTCGAGCGCTAATTCTGTTTCCGATGATAAAAACCCACCTGTTTCCACCGAAAAACCTTTCAGGGGATCGTTTGCAACAGTTTGGCACCATTTCTGAGTGAATTGCAGAACGTCAGATTTTGGCTGAAATTGTGACGGCGCGGCTTAGGGATTTTTTCAAAAAAAGTTTTTCAGACGTTGAGCGCTAATTCTGTTTCCGATGATAAAAACCCAACTGTTTCCAACGAAAAACCGTTCAGGGGATCGTTTGCAACAGTTTGGCACCATTTCTGAGTGAATTGCAGAACGTCAGATTTTGGCTGAAATTGTGACCGCGCGGCTTAGGGATTTTTTCAAAAAAGGTTGTTCAGACGTAGAGGGCTAATTCTGATTCCCATGATAAATATCCACCTGTTTCCACCGAAAAAGCCTTCAGGGGATCGTTTGCAACAGTTTAGCACCATCTTTGGATGAATTGCAGAACGTCAGAAATTTTGAAGAAATTGTGACCGCGCGGCTTAGGGATTTTTTCAAAAAAAGTTGTTCAGACGTCGAGGGCTAATTCTGTTTCCGATGATAAATACCCACCTGTTTCCACCGAAAAACCTTTCAGGGGATCGTTTGCAACAGTTTGGCACCATTTCTGAGTGAATTGCAGAACGTCAGATTTTGGCTGAAATTGTGACCGCGCGGCATAGGGATTTTTTCAAAAAAAGTTGTTCAGACGTCGAGCGCTAATTCTGTTTCCGATGATAAAAACCCACCTGTTTCCACCGAAAAACCTTTCAGGGGATCGTTTGCAACTGTTTGGCACCATTTCTGAGTGAATTGCAGAACGTCAGATTTTGGCTGAAATTGTGACCGCGCGGCTTAGGGATTTTTTCAAAAAAAGTTTTTCAGACGTCGAGCGCTAATTCTGTTTCCGATGATAAAAACCCACCTGTTTCCACAAAAAAACCTTTCAGGGGATCGTTTGCAACAGTTTGGCACCATTTCTGAGTGAATTGCAGAACGTCAGATTTTGGCTGAAATTATGACCGCGCGGCTTAGGGATTTTTTCAAAAAAGGTTGTTCAGACGTAGAGGGCTAATTCTGATTCCCATGATAAATACCCACCTGTTTCCACCGAAAAAGCCTTCAGGGGATCATTTGCAACAGTTAAGCACCATCTTTGGATGAATTGTAGAACGTCAGAAATTTTGAAGAAATTGTGACCGCGCGGCTTAGGGATTTTTTCAAAAAAAGTTGTTCAGATGTCGAGGGCTAATTCTGTTTCCGATGATAAATACCCACCTGTTTCCACCGAAAAACTTTTCAGGGGATCGTTTGCAACAGTTTGGCACCATTTCTGAGTGAATTGCAGAACGTCAGATTTTGGCTGAAATTGTGACCGCGCGGTTTAGGGATTTTTTCAAAAAAAGTTGTTCAGACGTCGAGGGCTAATTCTGTTTCCAGTGATAAATACCCACCTGTTTCCACCGAAAAAGCCTTCAGGGGTTCGTTTGCAACAGTTTAGCACCATCTTTGAATGAACTGCAGAACGTCAGATTTTTGCTGAAATTGTGACCGCGCGGCTTAGGGATTTTCTCAAAAAAAGTTGTTCAGATGTCGAGGGCTAATTCTGTTTCCGATGATAAATACCCACCTGTTTCCACCGAAAAACCTTTCAGGGTATCGTTTGCAACATTTTGGCACCATTTCTGAGTGAATTGCAGAACGTCAGAAATTTTGAAGACATTGTGACCGCGCGGCTTAGGGATTTTTTCAAAAAAAGTTGTTCAGATGTCGAGGGCTAATTCTGTTTCCAGTGATAAATACCCACCTGTTTCCACCGAAAAACCCTTCAGGGGATCGTTTGCAACAGTTTCGCACCATTTCTGAGTGAATTGCAGAACGTCAGATTTTGGCTGAAATTGTGACCGCGCGGCTTAGGGATTTTTTCAAAAAAAGTTGTTCAGACGTAGAGGGCTAATTCTGTTTCCCATGATAAATACCCACCTGTTTCCACCGAAAAAGCCTTCAGGGGATCGTTTGCAACAGTTTAGCACCATCTTTTAATGAATTGCAGAACGTCAGATTTTTGAAGAAATTGTGACCGCGCGGCTTAGGGATTTTTTCAAAAAAAGTTGTTCAGACGTCGAGGGCTAATTCTGTTTCCCATGATAAATACCCACCTGTTTCCACCGAAAAAGCCTTCAGGGGATCGTTTGCAACAGTTTGGTACCATCTTTGAATGAATTGCAGAACGTCAGATTTTTGCTGAAATTGTGACCGCGCGACTTAGGGATTTTTTCAAAAAAAGTTGTTCAGATGTCGAGGGCTAATTCTGTTTCCGATGATAAATACCCACCTGTTTCCACCGAAAAACCTTTCAGGGGATCGTTTGCAACAGTTTGGCACCATTTCTGAGTGAATTGCAGAACGTCAGATTTTGGCTGAAATTGTGACCGCGCGGCTTAGGGATTTTTTCAAAAAAAGTTGTTCATACGTAGAGGGCTCATTCTGTTTCCCATGATAAATACCCACCTGTTTCCACCGAAAAAGCCTTCAGGGGATCGTTTGCAACAGTTTAGCACCATCTTTGAATGAACTGCAGAACGTCAGATTTTTGCTGAAATTGTGACCGCGCGGCTTAGGGATTTTTTCAAAAAAAATTGTTCAGACGTCGAGGTCTAATTCTGTTTCCCATGATAAATTCCCACGTGTTTCCACCGAAAAACCCTTCAGGGGATCGTTTGCAACAGTTTGGCACCATTTCTGAGTGAATTGCAGAATGTCAGAAATTTTGAAGAAAGTGTGACCGCGCTGCTTAGGGATTTTTTCAAAAAAAGTTGTTCGGACCTCGAGGGCTAATTCTGTTTCCGATGATAAATACCCACCTGTTTCCACCGAAAAACCCTTCAGGGGATCGTTTGCAACAGTTTGGCACCATTTCTGAGTGAATTGCAGAACGTCCGATTTTTTGCTGAAATTGTGACCGCGCGGCTTAGGGATTTTTTTTTAAGAAGTTGTTCAGATTTCGAGGGCTAATTCTGTTTCCCATGATAAATACCCACCTGTTTCCACCGAAAAAGCCTTCAGGGGATCGTCTGCAACAGTTTGGCACCATTTCTGAATGAATTGCAGAACGTCAGAAATTTTGAAGAAATTGTGACCGCGCGGCTTAGGGATTTTTTCAAAAAAAGTTGTTAAGACGTCGAGGGCTAATTTGGTTCCCATGATAAATACCCACCTGTTTCCACCGAAAAAGCCTTCAGGGGATCGTTTGCAACAGTTTAGCACCATCTTTGAATGAATTGCAGAACGTCAGATTTTTGAAGAAATTGTGACCGCGCGGCTTAGGGATTTTTTCAAAAAAAGTTGTTCAGACGTCGAGGTCTAATTCTGTTTCCCATGATAAATTCCCACCTGTTTCCACCGAAAAACCCTTCAGGGGATCGTTTGCAAGAGTTTGGCACCATTTCTGAGTGAATTGCAGAACGTCAGAAATTTTGAAGAAATTGTGACCGCGCGGCTTAGGGATTTTTTCAAAAAAAGGTGTTCAGATGTCGAGGGCTAATTCTGTTTCCGATGATAAATACCCACCTGTTTCCACCGAAAAACCTTTCAGGGGATCGTTTGCAACAGTTTGGCACCATTTCTGAGTGAATTGCAGAACGTCAGATTTTGGCTGAAATTGTGACCGCGCGGCTTAGGGATTTTTTCAAAAAAAGTTGTTCAGACGTTGAGCGCTAATTCTGTTTCCGATGATAAAAACCCACCTGTTTCCACCGAAAAACCTTTCAGGGTATCGTTTGCAACAGTTTGGCACCATTTCTGAGTGAATTGCAGAACGTCAGATTTTGGCTGAAATTGTGACCGCGCGGCTTAGGGATTTTTTCAAAAAAGTTTGTTCAGACGTAGAGGGCTAATTCTGATTCCCAGGATAAATACCCACCTGTTTCCACCGAAAAAGCCTTCAGGGGATCGTTTGCAACAGTTTAGCACCATCTTTGGATGAATTGCAGAACGTCAGATTTTTGCTGAAATTGTGACTGCGCGGCTTAGGGATTTTTTCAAAAAAAGTTGTTCAGACGTCGAGCGCTAATTCTGTTTCCGATGATAAAAACCCACCTGTTTCCACCGAAAAACCCTTCAGGGGAACGTTTGCAAGAGTTTGGCACCATTTCTGAGTGAATTGCAAAACGTCAGAAATTTTGAAGAAATTGTGACCGCGCGGCTTAGGGATTTTTTCAAAAAAAGTTGATCGGACCTCGAGGGCTAATTCTGTCTCTGATGATAAATACCCACCTGTTTCCACCGAAAAACCCTTCAGGGGATCGTTTGCAACAGTTTGGCACCATTTCTGAGTGAATTGCAGAACTTCAGATTTTTGCAGAAATTGTGACCGCGCGGCTTAGGGATTTTTTCAAAAAAGGTTGTTCAGACGTAGAGGGCTAACTCTGTTTCCCATGATAAATACCCACTTGTTTCCACCGAAAAACCCTTCAGGGGATTGTTTGCAACAGTTTGGCACCATTTCTGAGTGAATTGCAGAACGTCAGAAATTTTGAAGAAATTGTGACCGCGCGGCTTAGGGATTTTTTCAAAAAAAGTTGTTCAGACGTCGAGGGCTAATTCTGTTTCCCATGATAAATACCCACCTGTTTCCACCGAAAAAGCCTTCAGGGGTTCGTTTGCAACAGTTTAGCACCATCTTGGAATGAACTGCAGAACGTCAGATTTTTGCTGAAATTGTGACCGCGCGGCTTAGGGATTTTTTCAAAAAAGTTTGTTCAGACGTAGAGGGCTAATTCTGATTCCGATGATAAATACCCACCTGTTTCCACCGAAAAACCTTTCAGGGGATCGTTTGCAACAGTTTGGCACCATTTCTGAGTGAATTGCAGAACGTCAGATTTTGGCTGAAATTGTGACCGCGCGGCTTAGGGATTTTTTCAAAAAAAGTTGTTCAGATGTCGAGGGCTAATTCTGTTTCCGATGATAAATACCCACCTGTTTCCACCGAAAAACCTTTCAGGGGATCGTTTGCAACAGTTTGGCACCATTTCTGAGTGAGTTGCAGAACGTCAGATTTTGGCTGAAATTGTGACCGCGCGGCTTAGGGATTTTTTCAAAAAAGTTTGTTCAGACGTAGAGGGCTAATTCTGATTCCCATGATAAATACCTACCTGTTTCCACCGAAAAAGCCTTCAGGGGATCGTTTGCAACAGTTTAGCACCATCTTTGGATGAATTGCAGAACGTCAGATTTTTGCTGAAATTGTGACCGCGCGGCTTAGGGATTTTTTCAAAAAAAGTTGTTCAGACGTCGAGGGCTAATTCTGTTTCCGATGATAAATACCCACCTGTTTCCACCGAAAAACCTTTCAGGGGATCGTTTGCAACAGTTTGGCACCATTTCTGAGTGAATTGCAGAACGTCAGATTTTGGCTGAAATTGTGACCGCGCGGCTTAGGGATTTTTTCAAAAAAAGTTGTTCAGACGTCGAGCGCTAATTCTGTTTCCGATGATAAAAACCCACCTGTTTCCACCGAAAAACCTTTCAGGGGATCGTTTGCAACAGTTTGGCACCATTTCAGAGTGAATTGCAGAACGTCAGATTTTGGCTGAAATTGTGACCGCGCGGCTTAGGGATTTTTTCAAAAAAAGTTGTTCAGACGTCGAGCGCTAATTCTGTTTCCGATGATAAAAACCCACCTGTTTCCACAAAAAAACCTTTCAGGGGATCGTTTGCAACAGTTTGGCACCATTTCTGAGTGAATTGCAGAACGTCAGATTTTGGCTGAAATTGTGACCGCGCGGCTTAGGGATTTTTTCAAAAAAGTTTGTTCAGACGTAGAGGGCTAATTCTGATTCCCATGATAAATACCCACCTGTTTCCACCGTAAAAGCCTTCAGGGGATCGTTTGCAACAGTTTAGCACCATCTTTGGATGAATTGCAGAACGCCAGAAATTTTGAAGAAATTGTGACCGCGCGGCTTAGGGATTTTTTCAAAAAAAGTTGTTCAGATGTCGAGGGCTAATTCTGTTTCCCATGATAAATACCCACCTGTTTCCACCGAAAAAGCCTTCAGGGGATCGTTTGCAACAGTTTAGCACCATCTTTGAATGAATTGCAGAACGTCAGATTTTTGAAGAAATTGTGACCGCGCGGCTTAGGGATTTTTTCAAAAAAAGTTGTTCAGACGTCGAGGTCTAATTTTGTTTCCCATGATAAATTCCCACCTGTTTCCACCGAAAAACCCTTCAGGGGATCGTTTGCAAGAGTTTGGCACCATTTCTGAGTGAATTGCAGAACGTCAGAAATTTTGAAGAAATTGTGACCGCGCGGCTTAGGGATTTTTTCAAAAAAAGGTGTTCAGATGTCGAGGGCTAATTCTGTTTCCGATGATAAATACCCACCTGTTTCCACCGAAAAACCTTTCAGGGGATCGTTTGCAACAGTTTGGCACCATTTCTGAGTGAATTGCAGAACGTCAGATTTTGGCTGAAATTGTGACTGCGCGGCTTAGGGATTTTTTCAAAAAAAGTTGTTCAGACGTTGAGCGCTAATTCTGTTTCCGATGATAAAAACCCACCTGTTTCCACCGAAAAACCTTTCAGGGGATCGATTGCAACAGTTTGGCACCATTTCTGAGTGAATTGCAGAACGTCAGATTTTGGCTGAAATTGTGACCGCGCGGCTTAGGGATTTTTTCAAAAAAGTTTGTTCAGACGTAGAGGGCTAATTCTGATTCCCATGATAAATACCCACCTGTTTCCACCGAAAAAGCCTTCAGGGGATCGTTTGCAACAGTTTAGCACCATCTTTGGATGAATTTCAGAACGTCAGATTTTTGCTGAAATTGTGACTGCGCGGCTTAGGGATTTTTTCAAAAAAAGTTGTTCAGACGTCGAGGGTTAATTCTGTTTCCGATGATAAATACCCACCTGTTTCCACCGAAAAACCTTTCAGGGGATCGTTTGCAACAGTTTGGCACCATTTCTGAGTGAATTGCAGAACGTCAGATTTTGGCTGAAATTGTGACCGCGCGGCTTAGGGATTTTTTCAAAAAAAGTTGTTCAGACGTCGAGCGCTAATTCTGTTTCCGATGATAAAAACCCACCTGTTTCCACGGAAAAACCCTTCAGGGGAACGTTTGCAAGAGTTTGGCACCATTTCTGAGTGAATTGCAAAACGTCAGAAATTTTGAAGAAATTGTGACCGCGCGGCTTAGGGATTTTTTCAAAAAAAGTTGTTCGGACCTCGAGGGCTAATTCTGTCTCCGATGATAAATACCCACCTGTTTCCACCGAAAAACCCTTCAGGGGATCGTTTGCAACAGTTTGGCACCATTTCTGAGTGAATTGCAGAACTTCAGATTTTTGCAGAAATTGTGACCGCGCGGCTTAGGGATTTTTTCAAAAAAGTTGTTCAGACGTCGAGGTCTAATTTTGTTTCCCATGATAAATTCCCACCTGTTTCCACCGAAAAACCCTTCAGGGGATCGTTTGCAAGAGTTTGGCACCATTTCTGAGTGAATTGCAGAACGTCAGAAATTTTGAAGAAATTGTGACCGCGCGGCTTAGGGATTTTTTCAAAAAAAGGTGTTCAGATGTCGAGGGCTAATTCTGTTTCCGATGATAAATACCCACCTGTTTCCACCGAAAAACCTTTCAGGGGATCGTTTGCAACAGTTTGGCACCATTTCTGAGTGAATTGCAGAACGTCAGATTTTGGCTGAAATTGTGACTGCGCGGCTTAGGGATTTTTTCAAAAAAAGTTGTTCAGACGTTGAGCGCTAATTCTGTTTCCGATGATAAAAACCCACCTGTTTCCACCGAAAAACCTTTCAGGGGATCGTTTGCAACAGTTTGGCACCATTTCTGAGTGAATTGCAGAACGTCAGATTTTGGCTGAAATTGTGACCGCGCGGCTTAGGGATTTTTTCAAAAAAGTTTGTTCAGACGTAGAGGGCTAATTCTGATTCCCATGATAAATACCCACCTGTTTCCACCGAAAAAGCCTTCAGGGGATCGTTTGCAACAGTTTAGCACCATCTTTGGATGAATTGCAGAACGTCAGATTTTTGCTGAAATTGTGACTGCGCGGCTTAGGGATTTTTTCAAAAAAAGTTGTTCAGACGTCGAGGGTTAATTCTGTTTCCGATGATAAATACCCACCTGTTTCCACCGAAAAACCTTTCAGGGGATCGTTTGCAACAGTTTGGCACCATTTCTGAGTGAATTGCAGAACGTCAGATTTTGGCTGAAATTGTGACCGCGCGGCTTAGGGATTTTTTCAAAAAAAGTTGTTCAGACGTCGAGCGCTAATTCTGTTTCCGATGATAAAAACCCACCTGTTTCCACGGAAAAACCCTTCAGGGGAACGTTTGCAAGAGTTTGGCACCATTTCTGAGTGAATTGCAAAACGTCAGAAATTTTGAAGAAATTGTGACCGCGCGGCTTAGGGATTTTTTCAAAAAAAGTTGTTCGGACCTCGAGGGCTAATTCTGTCTCCGATGATAAATACCCACCTGTTTCCACCGAAAAACCCTTCAGGGGATCGTTTGCAACAGTTTGGCACCATTTCTGAGTGAATTGCAGAACTTCAGATTTTTGCAGAAATTGTGACCGCGCGGCTTAGGGATTTTTTCAAAAAAGGTTGTTCAGACGTAGAGGGCTAACTCTGTTTCCTATGATAAATACCCACTTGTTTCCACCGAAAAACCCTTCAGGGGATTGTTTGCAACAGTTTGGCACCATTTCTGAGTGAATTGCAGAACGTCAGAAATTTTGAAGAAATTGTGACCGCGCGGCTTAGGGATTTTTTCAAAAAAAGTTGTTCAGACGTCGAGGGCTAATTCTGTTTCCCATGATAAATACCCACCTGTTTCCACCGAAAAAGCCTTCAGGGGTTCGTTTGCAACAGTTTAGCACCATCTTGGAATGAACTGCAGAACGTCAGATTTTTGCTGAAATTGTGACCGCGCGGCTTAGGGATTTTTTCAAAAAAAGTTATTCAGATGTCGAGGGCTAATTCTGTTTCCGATGATAAATACCCACCTGTTTCCACCGAAAAACCTTTCAGGGGATCGTTTGCAACAGTTTGGCACCATTTCTGAGTGAATTGCAGAACGTCAGATTTTGGCTGAAATTGTGACCGCGCGGCTTAGGGATTTTTTCAAAAAAGTTTGTTCAGACGTAGAGGGCTAATTCTGATTCCCATGATAAATACCTACCTGTTTCCACCGAAAAAGCCTTCAGGGGATCGTTTGCAACAGTTTAGCACCAACTTTGGATGAATTGCAGAACGTCAGATTTTTGCTGAAATTGTCACCGCGCGGCTTAGGGATTTTTTCAAAAAAAGTTGTTCAGACGTCGAGGGCTAATTCTGTTTCCGATGATAAATACCCACCTGTTTCCACCGAAAAACCTTTCAGGGGATCGTTTGCAACAGTTTGGCACCATTTCTGAGTGAATTGCAGAACGTCAGATTTTGGCTGAAATTGTGACCGCGCGGCTTAGGGATTTTTTCAAAAAAAGTTGTTCAGACGTCGAGCGCTAATTCTGTTTCCGATGATAAAAACCCACCTGTTTCCACCGAAAAACCTTTCAGGGGATCGTTTGCAACAGTTTGGCACCATTTCTGAGTGAATTGCAGAACGTCAGATTTTGGCTGAAATTGTGACCGCGCGGCTTAGGGATTTTTTCAAAAAAAGTTGTTCAGACGTCGAGCGCTAATTCTGTTTCCGATGATAAAAACCCACCTGTTTCCACAAAAAAACCTTTCAGGGGATCATTTGCAACAGTTTGGCACCATTTCTGAGTGAATTGCAGAACGTCAGATTTTGGCTGAAATTGTGACCGCGCGGCTTAGGGATTTTTTCAAAAAAGGTTGTTCAGACGTAGAGGGCTAATTCTGATTCCCATGATAAATACCCACCTGTTTCCACCGTAAAAGCCTTCAGGGGATCGTTTGCAACAGTTTAGCACCATCTTTGGATGAATTGCAGAACGTCAGAAATTTTGAAGAAATTGTGACCGCGCGGCTTAGGGATTTTTTCAAAAAAAGTTGTTCAGATGTCGAGGGCTAATTCTGTTTCCGATGATAAATACCCACCTGTTTCCACCGAAAAACCTTTCAGGGGATCGTTTGCAACAGTTTGGCACCATTTCTGAGTGAATTGCAGAACGTCAGATTTTGGCTGAAATTGTGACCGCGCGGCTTAGGGATTTTTTCAAAAAAGGTTGTTCAGACGTAGAGGGCTAATTCTGATTCCCATGATAAATACCAACCTGTTTCCACCGAAAAAGCCTTCTGGGGATCGTTTGCAACAGTTTTGCACCATCTTTGGATGAATTGCAGAACGTCAGATTTTTGCTGAAATTGTGACCGCGCGGCTTAGGGATTTTTTCAAAAAAACTTGTTCAGACGTCGAGGGCTAATTCTGTTTCCGATGATAAATACCCACCTGTTTCCACCGAAAAACCTTTCAGGGGATCGTTTGCAACAGTTTGGCACCATTTCTGAGTGAATTGCAGAACGTCAGAAATTTTGAAGAAATTGTGACCGCGCGGCTTAGGGATTTTTTCAAAAAAAGTTGTTCAGACGTCGAGCGCTAATTCTGTTTCCGATGTTAAAAAACCACCTGTTTCCCCCGAAAAACCTTTCAGGGGATCGTTTGCAACATTTTGGCACCATTTCTGAGTGAATTGCGAAACGTCAGATTTTGGCTGAAATTGTGACCGCGCGGCTTAGGGATTTTTTCAAAAAAAGTTGTTCAGACGTCGAGCGCTAATTCTGTTTCCGATGATAAAAACCCACCTGTTTCCACCGAAAAACCTTTCAGGGGATCGTTTGCAACAGTTTGGCACCATTTCTGAGTGAATTGCAGAACGTCAGATTTTGGCTGAAATTGTGACCGCGCGGCTTAGGGATTTTTTCAAAAAAGTTTGTTCAGACGTAGAGGGCTAATTTTGATTCCCATGATAAATACCTACCTGTTTCCACCGAAAAAGCCTTCAGGGGATCGTTTGCAACAGTTTAGCACCATCTTTGGATGAATTGCAGAACGTCAGATTTTTGCTGAAATTGTCACCGCGCGGCTTAGGGATTTTTTCAAAAAAAGTTGTTCAGACGTCGAGGGCTAATTCTGTTTCCGATGATAAATACCCACCTGTTTCCACCGAAAAACCTTTCAGGGGATCGTTTGCAACAGTTTGGCACCATTTCTGAGTGAATTGCAGAACGTCAGATTTTGGCTGAAATTGTGACCGCGCGGCTTAGGGATTTTTTCAAAAAAAGTTGTTCAGACGTCGAGCGCTAATTCTGTTTCCGATGATAAAAACCCACCTGTTTCCACCGAAAAACCTTTCAGGGGATCGTTTGCAACAGTTTGGCACCATTTCTGAGTGAATTGCAGAACGTCAGCTTTTGGCTGAAATTGTGACCGCGCGGCTTAGGGATTTTTTCAAAAAAAGTTGTTCAGACGTCGAGCGCTAATTCTGTTTCCGATGATAAAAACCCACCTGTTTCCACAAAAAAACCTTTCAGGGGATCGTTTGCAACAGTTTGGCACCATTTCTGAGTGAATTGCAGAACGTCAGATTTTGGCTGAAATTGTGACCGCGCGGCTTAGGGATTTTTTCAAAAAAGGTTGTTCAGACGTAGAGGGCTAATTCTGATTCCCATGATAAATACCCACCTGTTTCCACCGAAAAAGCCTTCAGGGGATCATTTGCAACAGTTTAGCACCATCTTTGGATGAATTGCAGAACGTCAGAAATTTTGAAGAAATTGTGACCGCGCGGCTTAGGGATTTTTTCAAAAAAAGTTGTTCAGATGTCGAGGGCTAATTCTGTTTCCGATGATAAATACCCACCTGTTTCCACCGAAAAACCTTTCAGGGGATCGTTTGCAACAGTTTGGCACCATTTCTGAGTGAATTGCAGAACGTCAGATTTTGGCTGAAATTGTGACCGCGCGGCTTAGGGATTTTTTCAAAAAAGTTTGTTCAGACGTAGAGGGCTAATTCTGATTCCCATGATAAATACCCACCTGTTTCCACCGAAAAAGCCTTCAGGGGATCGTTTGCAACAGTTTAGCACCATCTTTGGATGAATTGCAGAACGTCAGATTTTTGCTGAAATTGTGACCGTGCGGCTTAGGGATTTTTTCAAAAAAAGTTGTTCAGACGTCGAGCGCTAATTCTGTTTCCGATGTTAAAATCCCACCTGTTTCCACCGAAAAACCTTTCAGGGGATCGTTTGCAACATTTTGGCACCATTTCTGAGTGAATTGCAAAACGTCAGATTTTGGCTGAAATTGTGACCGCGCGGCTTAGGGATTTTTTCAAAAAAAGTTGTTCAGACGTCGAGCGCTAATTCTGTTTCCGATGATAAAAACCCACCTGTTTCCACCGAAAAACCTTTCAGGGGATCGTTTGCAACATTTTGGCACCATTTCTGAGTGAATTGCAAAACGTCAGATTTTGGCTGAAATTGTGACCGCGCGGCTTAGGGATTTTTTCAAAAAAGTTTGTTCAGACGTAGAGGGCTAATTTTGATTCCCATGATAAATACCTACCTGTTTCCACCGAAAAAGCCTTCAGGGGATCGTTTGCAACAGTTTAGCACCATCTTTGGATGAATTGCAGAACGTCAGATTTTTGCTGAAATTGTCACCGCGCGGCTTAGGGATTTTTTCAAAAAAAGTTGTTCAGACGTCGAGGGCTAATTCTGTTTCCGATGATAAATACCCACCTGTTTCCACCGAAAAACCTTTCAGGGGATCGTTTGCAACAGTTTGGCACCATTTCTGAGTGAATTGCAGAACGTCAGATTTTGGCTGAAATTGTGACCGCGCGGCTTAGGGATTTTTTCAAAAAAAGTTGTTCAGACGTCGAGCGCTAATTCTGTTTCCGATGATAAAAACCCACCTGTTTCCACCGAAAAACCTTTCAGGGGATCGTTTGCAACAGTTTGGCACCATTTCTGAGTGAATTGCAGAACGTCAGCTTTTGGCTGAAATTGTGACCGCGCGGCTTAGGGATTTTTTCAAAAAAGGTTGTTCAGACGTAGAGGGCTAATTCTGATTCCCATGATAAATACCCACCTGTTTCCACCGAAAAAGCCTTCAGGGGATCATTTGCAACAGTTTAGCACCATCTTTGGATGAATTGCAGAACGTCAGAAATTTTGAAGAAATTGTGACCGCGCGGCTTAGGGATTTTTTCAAAAAAAGTTGTTCAGATGTCGAGGGCTAATTCTGTTTCCGATGATAAATACCCACCTGTTTCCACCGAAAAACCTTTCAGGGGATCGTTTGCAACAGTTTGGCACCATTTCTGAGTGAATTGCAGAACGTCAGATTTTGGCTGAAATTGTGACCGCGCGGCTTAGGGATTTTTTCAAAAAAGTTTGTTCAGACGTAGAGGGCTAATTCTGATTCCCATGATAAATACCCACCTGTTTCCACCGAAAAAGCCTTCAGGGGATCATTTGCAACAGTTTAGCACCATCTTTGGATGAATTGCAGAACGTCAGATTTTTGCTGAAATTGTGACCGTGCGGCTTAGGGATTTTTTCAAAAAAAGTTGTTCAGACGTCGAGCGCTAATTCTGTTTCCGATGTTAAAATCCCACCTGTTTCCACCGAAAAACCTTTCAGGGGATCGTTTGCAACATTTTGGCACCATTTCTGAGTGAATTGCAAAACGTCAGATTTTGGCTGAAATTGTGACCGCGCGGCTTAGGGATTTTTTCAAAAAAAGTTGTTCAGACGTCGAGCGCTAATTCTGTTTCCGATGATAAAAACCCACCTGTTTCCACCGAAAAACCTTTCAGGGGATCGTTTGCAACATTTTGGCACCATTTCTGAGTGAATTGCAAAACGTCAGATTTTGGCTGAAATTGTGACCGCGCGGCTTAGGGATTTTTTCAAAAAAAGTTGTTCAGACGTCGAGCGCTAATTCTGTTTCCGATGATAAAAACCCACCTGTTTCCACCGAAAAACCTTTCAGGGGATCGTTTGCAACAGTTTGGCACCATTTCTGAGTGAATTGCAGAACGTCAGATTTTGGCTGAAATTGTGACCGCGCGGCTTAGGGATTTTTTCAAAAAAGGTTGTTCAGACGTAGAGGGCTAATTCTGATTCCCATGATAAATACCCACCTGTTTCCACCGAAAAAGCCTTCAGGGGATCGTTTGCAACAGTTTAGCACCATCTTTGGATGAATTGCAGAACGTCAGATTTTTGCTGAAATTGTGACCGCGCGGCTTAGGGATTTTTTCAAAAAAAGTTGTTCAGACGTCGAGGGCTAATTCTGTCTCCGATGATAAATACCCACCTGTTTCCACCGAAAAACCCTTCAGGGGATCGTTTGCAACAGTTTGGCACCATTTCTGAGTGAATTGCAGAACTTCAGATTTTTGCAGAAATTGTGACCGCGCGGCTTAGGGATTTTTTCAAAAAAGGTTGTTCAGACGTAGAGGGCTAACTCTGTTTCCCATGATAAATACCCACTTGTTTCCACCGAAAAACCCTTCAGGGAATTGTTTGCAACAGTTTGGCACCATTTCTGAGTGAATTGCAGAACGTCAGAAATTTTGAAGAAATTGTGACCGCGCGGCTTAGGGATTTTTTCAAAAAAAGTTGTTCAGACGTCGAGGGCTAATTCTGTTTCCCATGATAAATACCCACCTGTTTCCACCGAAAAAGCCTTCAGGGGTTCGTTTGCAACAGTTTAGCACCATCTTGGAATGAACTGCAGAACGTCAGATTTTTGCTGAAATTGTGACCGCGCGGCTTAGGGATTTTTTCAAAAAAAGTTGTTCAGATGTCGAGGGCTAATTCTGTTTCCGATGATAAATACCCACCTGTTTCCACCGAAAAACCTTTCAGGGGATCGTTTGCAACATTTTGGCACCATTTCTGAGTGAATTGCAAAACGTCAGATTTTGGCTGAAATTGTGACCGCGCGGCTTAGGGATTTTTTCAAAAAAAGTTGTTCAGACGTCGAGCGCTAATTCTGTTTCCGATGATAAAAACCCACCTGTTTCCACCGAAAAACCTTTCAGGGGATCGTTTGCAACAGTTTGGCACCATTTCTGAGTGAATTGCAGAACGTCAGATTTTGGCTGAAATTGTGACCGCGCGGCTTAGGGATTTTTTCAAAAAAGTTTGTTCAGACGTAGAGGGCTAATTCTGATTCCCATGATAAATACCTACCTGTTTCCACCGAAAAAGCCTTCAGGGGATCGTTTGCAACAGTTTAGCACCATCTTTGGATGAATTGCAGAACGTCAGATTTTTGCTGAAATTGTCACCGCGCGGCTTAGGGATTTTTTCAAAAAAAGTTGTTCAGACGTCGAGGGCTAATTCTGTTTCCGATGATAAATACCCACCTGTTTCCACCGAAAAACCTTTCAGGGGATCGTTTGCAACAGTTTGGCACCATTTCTGAGTGAATTGCAGAACGTCAGATTTTGGCTGAAATTGTGACCGCGCGGCTTAGGGATTTTTTCAAAAAAAGTTGTTCAGACGTCGAGCGCTAATTCTGTTTCCGATGATAAAAACCCACCTGTTTCCACCGAAAAACCTTTCAGGGGATCGTTTGCAACAGTTTGGCACCATTTCTGAGTGAATTGCAGAACGTCAGATTTTGGCTGAAATTGTGACCGCGCGGCTTAGGGATTTTTTCAAAAAAAGTTGTTCAGACGTCGAGCGCTAATTCTGTTTCCGATGATAAAAACCCACCTGTTTCCACAAAAAAACCTTTCAGGGGATCGTTTGCAACAGTTTGGCACCATTTCTGAGTGAATTGCAGAACGTCAGATTTTGGCTGAAATTGTGACCGCGCGGCTTAGGGATTTTTTCAAAAAAGGTTGTTCAGACGTAGAGGGCTAATTCTGATTCCCATGATAAATACCCACCTGTTTCCACCGTAAAAGCCTTCAGGGGATCGTTTGCAACAGTTTAGCACCATCTTTGGATGAATTGCAGAACGTCAGAAATTTTGAAGAAATTGTGACCGCGCGGCTTAGGGATTTTTTCAAAAAAAGTTGTTCAGATGTCGAGGGCTAATTCTGTTTCCGATGATAAATACCCACCTGTTTCCACCGAAAAACCTTTCAGGGGATCGTTTGCAACAGTTTGGCACCATTTCTGAGTGAATTGCAGAACGTCAGATTTTGGCTGAAATTGTGACCGCGCGGCTTAGGGATTTTTTCAAAAAAGGTTGTTCAGACGTAGAGGGCTAATTCTGATTCCCATGATAAATACCCACCTGTTTCCACCGAAAAAGCCTTCTGGGGATCGTTTGCAACAGTTTAGCACCATCTTTGGATGAATTGCAGAACGTCAGATTTTTGCTGAAATTGTGACCGCGCGGCTTAGGGATTTTTTCAAAAAAAGTTGTTCAGACGTCTAGGGCTAATTCTGTTTCCGATGATAAATACCCACCTGTTTCCACCGAAAAACCTTTCAGGGGATCGTTTGCAACAGTTTGGCACCATTTCTGAGTGAATTGCAGAACGTCAGAAATTTTGAAGAAATTGTGACCGCGCGGCTTAGGGATTTTTTCAAAAAAAGTTGTTCAGACGTCGAGCGCTAATTCTGTTTCCGATGTTAAAAAACCACCTGTTTCCCCCGAAAAACCTTTCAGGGGATCGTTTGCAACATTTTGGCACCATTTCTGAGTGAATTGCGAAACGTCAGATTTTGGCTGAAATTGTGACCGCGCGGCTTAGGGATTTTTTCAAAAAAAGTTGTTCAGACGTCGAGCGCTAATTCTGTTTCCGATGTTAAAAAACCACCTGTTTCCACCGAAAAAGCCTTCAGGGGATCATTTGCAACAGTTTAGCACCATCTTTGGATGAATTGCAGAACGTCAGAAATTTTGAAGAAATTGTGACCGCGCGGCTTAGGGATTTTTTCAAAAAAAGTTGTTCAGATGTCGAGGGCTAATTCTGTTTCCGATGATAAATACCCACCTGTTTCCACCGAAAAACCTTTCAGGGGATCGTTTGCAACAGTTTGGCACCATTTCTGAGTGAATTGCAGAACGTCAGATTTTGGCTGAAATTGTGACCGCGCGGCTTAGGGATTTTTTCAAAAAAGTTTGTTCAGACGTAGAGGGCTAATTCTGATTCCCATGATAAATACCCACCTGTTTCCACCGAAAAAGCCTTCAGGGGATCGTTTGCAACAGTTTAGCACCATCTTTGGATGAATTGCAGAACGTCAGATTTTTGCTGAAATTGTGACCGTGCGGCTTAGGGATTTTTTCAAAAAAAGTTGTTCAGACGTCGAGCGCTAATTCTGTTTCCGATGTTAAAATCCCACCTGTTTCCACCGAAAAACCTTTCAGGGGATCGTTTGCAACATTTTGGCACCATTTCTGAGTGAATTGCAAAACGTCAGATTTTGGCTGAAATTGTGACCGCGCGGCTTAGGGATTTTTTCAAAAAAAGTTGTTCAGACGTCGAGCGCTAATTCTGTTTCCGATGATAAAAACCCACCTGTTTCCACCGAAAAACCTTTCAGGGGATCGTTTGCAACATTTTGGCACCATTTCTGAGTGAATTGCAGAACGTCAGATTTTGGCTGAAATTGTGACCGCGCGGCTTAGGGATTTTTTCAAAAAAGGTTGTTCAGACGTAGAGGGCTAATTCTGATTCCCATGATAAATACCCACCTGTTTCCACCGAAAAAGCCTTCAGGGGATCGTTTGCAACAGTTTAGCACCATCTTTGGATGAATTGCAGAACGTCAGATTTTTGCTGAAATTGTGACCGCGCGGCTTAGGGATTTTTTCAAAAAAAGTTGTTCAGACGTCGAGGGCTAATTCTGTCTCCGATGATAAATACCCACCTGTTTCCACCGAAAAACCCTTCAGGGGATCGTTTGCAACAGTTTGGCACCATTTCTGAGTGAATTGCAGAACTTCAGATTTTTGCAGAAATTGTGACCGCGCGGCTTAGGGATTTTTTCAAAAAAGGTTGTTCAGACGTAGAGGGCTAACTCTGTTTCCCATGATAAATACCCACTTGTTTCCACCGAAAAACCCTTCAGGGGATTGTTTGCAACAGTTTGGCACCATTTCTGAGTGAATTGCAGAACGTCAGAAATTTTGAAGAAATTGTGACCGCGCGGCTTAGGGATTTTTTCAAAAAAAGTTGTTCAGACGTCGAGGGCTAATTCTGTTTCCCATGATAAATACCCACCTGTTTCCACCGAAAAAGCCTTCAGGGGTTCGTTTGCAACAGTTTAGCACCATCTTGGAATGAACTGCAGAACGTCAGATTTTTGCTGAAATTGTGACCGCGCGGCTTAGGGATTTTTTCAAAAAAAGTTGTTCAGATGTCGAGGGCTAATTCTGTTTCCGATGATAAATACCCACCTGTTTCCACCGAAAAACCTTTCAGGGGATCGTTTGCAACATTTTGGCACCATTTCTGAGTGAATTGAAAAACGTCAGATTTTGGCTGAAATTGTGACCGCGCGGCTTAGGGATTTTTTCAAAAAAAGTTGTTCAGACGTCGAGCGCTAATTCTGTTTCCGATGATAAAAACCCACCTGTTTCCACCGAAAAACCTTTCAGGGGATCGTTTGCAACAGTTTGGCACCATTTCTGAGTGAATTGCAGAACGTCAGATTTTGGCTGAAATTGTGACCGCGCGGCTTAGGGATTTTTTCAAAAAAGTTTGTTCAGACGTAGAGGGCTAATTCTGATTCCCATGATAAATACCTACCTGTTTCCACCGAAAAAGCCTTCAGGGGATCGTTTGCAACAGTTTAGCACCATCTTTGGATGAATTGCAGAACGTCAGATTTTTGCTGAAATTGTCACCGCGCGGCTTAGGGATTTTTTCAAAAAAAGTTGTTCAGACGTCGAGGGCTAATTCTGTTTCCGATGATAAATACCCACCTGTTTCCACCGAAAAACCTTTCAGGGGATCGTTTGCAACAGTTTGGCACCATTTCTGAGTGAATTGCAGAACGTCAGATTTTGGCTGAAATTGTGACCGCGCGGCTTAGGGATTTTTTCAAAAAAAGTTGTTCAGACGTCGAGCGCTAATTCTGTTTCCGATGATAAAAACCCACCTGTTTCCACCGAAAAACCTTTCAGGGGATCGTTTGCAACAGTTTGGCACCATTTCTGAGTGAATTGCAGAACGTCAGATTTTGGCTGAAATTGTGACCGCGCGGCTTAGGGATTTTTTCAAAAAAAGTTGTTCAGACGTCGAGCGCTAATTCTGTTTCCGATGATAAAAACCCACCTGTTTCCACAAAAAAACCTTTCAGGGGATCGTTTGCAACAGTTTGGCACCATTTCTGAGTGAATTGCAGAACGTCAGATTTTGGCTGAAATTGTGACCGCGCGGCTTAGGGATTTTTTCAAAAAAGGTTGTTCAGACGTAGAGGGCTAATTCTGATTCCCATGATAAATACCCACCTGTTTCCACCGTAAAAGCCTTCAGGGGATCGTTTGCAACAGTTTAGCACCATCTTTGGATGAATTGCAGAACGTCAGAAATTTTGAAGAAATTGTGACCGCGCGGCTTAGGGATTTTTTCAAAAAAAGTTGTTCAGATGTCGAGGGCTAATTCTGTTTCCGATGATAAATACCCACCTGTTTCCACCGAAAAACCTTTCAGGGGATCGTTTGCAACAGTTTGGCACCATTTCTGAGTGAATTGCAGAACGTCAGATTTTGGCTGAAATTGTGACCGCGCGGCTTAGGGATTTTTTCAAAAAAGGTTGTTCAGACGTAGAGGGCTAATTCTGATTCCCATGATAAATACCCACCTGTTTCCACCGAAAAAGCCTTCTGGGGATCGTTTGCAACAGTTTAGCACCATCTTTGGATGAATTGCAGAACGTCAGATTTTTGCTGAAATTGTGACCGCGCGGCTTAGGGATTTTTTCAAAAAAAGTTGTTCAGACGTCGAGGGCTAATTCTGTTTCCGATGATAAATACCCACCTGTTTCCACCGAAAAACCTTTCAGGGGATCGTTTGCAACAGTTTGGCACCATTTCTGAGTGAATTGCAGAACGTCAGAAATTTTGAAGAAATTGTGACCGCGCGGCTTAGGGATTTTTTCAAAAAAAGTTGTTCAGACGTCGAGCGCTAATTCTGTTTCCGATGTTAAAAAACCACCTGTTTCCCCCGAAAAACCTTTCAGGGGATCGTTTGCAACATTTTGGCACCATTTCTGAGTGAATTGCGAAACGTCAGATTTTGGCTGAAATTGTGACCGCGCGGCTTAGGGATTTTTTCAAAAAAAGTTGTTCAGACGTCGAGCGCTAATTCTGTTTCCGATGTTAAAAAACCACCTGTTTCCACCGAAAAAGCCTTCAGGGGATCATTTGCAACAGTTTAGCACCATCTTTGGATGAATTGCAGAACGTCAGAAATTTTGAAGAAATTGTGACCGCGCGGCTTAGGGATTTTTTCAAAAAAAGTTGTTCAGATGTCGAGGGCTAATTCTGTTTCCGATGATAAATACCCACCTGTTTCCACCGAAAAACCTTTCAGGGGATCGTTTGCAACAGTTTGGCACCATTTCTGAGTGAATTGCAGAACGTCAGATTTTGGCTGAAATTGTGACCGCGCGGCTTAGGGATTTTTTCAAAAAAGTTTGTTCAGACGTAGAGGGCTAATTCTGATTCCCATGATAAATACCCACCTGTTTCCACCGAAAAAGCCTTCAGGGGATCGTTTGCAACAGTTTAGCACCATCTTTGGATGAATTGCAGAACGTCAGATTTTTGCTGAAATTGTGACCGTGCGGCTTAGGGATTTTTTCAAAAAAAGTTGTTCAGACGTCGAGCGCTAATTCTGTTTCCGATGTTAAAATCCCACCTGTTTCCACCGAAAAACCTTTCAGGGGATCGTTTGCAACATTTTGGCACCATTTCTGAGTGAATTGCAAAACGTCAGATTTTGGCTGAAATTGTGACCGCGCGGCTTAGGGATTTTTTCAAAAAAAGTTGTTCAGACGTCGAGCGCTAATTCTGTTTCCGATGATAAAAACCCACCTGTTTCCACCGAAAAACCTTTCAGGGGATCGTTTGCAACATTTTGGCACCATTTCTGAGTGAATTGCAAAACGTCAGATTTTGGCTGAAATTGTGACCGCGCGGCTTAGGGATTTTTTCAAAAAAAGTTGTTCAGACGTCGAGCGCTAATTCTGTTTCCGATGATAAAAACCCACCTGTTTCCACCGAAAAACCTTTCAGGGGATCGTTTGCAACAGTTTGGCACCATTTCTGAGTGAATTGCAGAACGTCAGATTTTGGCTGAAATTGTGACCGCGCGGCTTAGGGATTTTTTCAAAAAAGGTTGTTCAGACGTAGAGGGCTAATTCTGATTTCCATGATAAATACCCACCTGTTTCCACCGAAAAAGCCTTCAGGGGATCGTTTGCAACAGTTTAGCACCATCTTTGGATGAATTGCAGAACGTCAGATTTTTGCTGAAATTGTGACCGCGCGGCTTAGGGATTTTTTCAAAAAAAGTTGTTCAGACGTCGAGGGCTAATTCTGTTTCCGATGATAAATACCCACCTGTTTCCACCGAAAAACCCTTCAGGGGATCGTTTGCAACAGTTTAGCACCATCTTTGAATAAATTTCAGAACGTCAGTTTTTTACTGAAATTGTGACCGCGCGGCTTAGGGATTTTTTCAAAAAAGATTGTTCAGACGTCGAGGTCTAATTCTGTTTCCCATGATAAATTCCCACCTGTTTCCAGCGAAAAACCCTTCAGGGGATCGTTTGCAAGAGTTTGGCACCATTTCTGAGTGAATTGCAAAACGTCAGAAATTTTGAAGAAATTGTGACCGCGCGGCTTAGGGATTTTTTCAAAAAAAGTTGTTCGGACCTCGAGGGCTAATTCTGTCTCCGATGATAAATACCCACCTGTTTCCACCGAAAAACCCTTGAGGGGATTGTTTGCAACAGTTTGGCACCATTTCTGAGTGAATTGCAGAACTTCAGATTTTTGCAGAAATTGTGACCGCGCGGCTTAGGGATTTTTTCAAAAAAGGTTGTTCAGACGTAGAGGGCTAACTCTGTTTCCCATGATAAATACCCACTTGTTTCCACCGAAAAACCCTTCAGGGGATTGTTTGCAACAGTTTGGCACCATTTCTGAGTGAATTGCAGAACGTCAGAAATTTTGAAGAAATTGTGACCGCGCGGCTTAGGGATTTTTTCAAAAAAAGTTGTTCAGACGTCGAGGGCTAATTCTGTTTCCCATGATAAATACCCACCTGTTTCCACCGAAAAACCTTTCAGGGGATCGTTTGCAACAGTTTGGCACCATTTCTGAGTGAATTGCAGAACGTCAGATTTTGGCTGAAATTGTGACCACGCGGCCTAGGGATTTTTTCAAAAAAAGTTGTTCAGACGTCGAGCGCTAATTCTGTTTCCGATGATAAAAACCCACCTGTTTCCACCGAAAAACCTTTCAGGGGATCGTTTGCAACAGTTTGGCACCATTTCTGAGTGAATTGCAGAACGTCAGATTTTGGCTGAAATTGTGACCGCGCGGCTTAGGGATTTTTTCAAAAAAAGTTGTTCAGACGTCGAGCGCTAATTCTGTTTCCGATGATAAAAACCCACCTGTTTCCACAAAAAAACCTTTCAGGGGATCGTTTGCAACTGTTTGGCACCATTTCTGAGTGAATTGCAGAACGTCAGATTTTGGCTGAAATTGTGACCGCGCGGCTTAGGGATTTTTTCAAAAAAGGTTGTTCAGACGTAGAGGGCTAATTCTGATTCCCATGATAAATACCCACCTGTTTCCACCGAAAAAGCCTTCAGGGGATCGTTTGCAACAGTTTAGCACCATCTTTGGATGAATTGCAGAACGTCAGAAATTTTGAAGAAATTGTGACCGCGCGGCTTAGGGATTTTTTCAAAAAAAGTTGTTCAGACGTCGAGCACTAATTCTGTTTCCGATGTTAAAAACCCACCTGTTTCCACCGAAAAACCTTTCAGGGGATTGTTTGCAACAGTTTAGCACCATCTTTGGATGAATTGCAGAACGTCAGATTTTGGCTGAAATTGTGACCGCGCGGCTTAGGGATTTTTTCAAAAAAAGTTGTTCAGACGTCGAGGGCTAATTCTGTTTCCGATGATAAATACCCACCTGTTTCCACCGAAAAACCCTTCAGGGGTTCGTTTGCAACAGTTTAGCACCATCTTTGAATAAATTGCAGAACGTCAGTTTTTTACTGAAATTGTGACCGCGCGGCTTAGGGATTTTTTCAAAAAAGATTGTTCAGACGTCGAGGTCTAATTCTGTTTCCCATGATAAATTCCCACCTGTTTCCACCGAAAAACCCTTCAGGGGATCGTTTGCAAGAGTTTGGCACCATTTCTGAGTGAATTGCAAAACGTCAGAAATTTTGAAGAAATTGTGACCGCGCGGCTTAGGGATTTTTTCAAAAAAAGTTGTTCGGACCTCGAGGGCTAATTCTGTCTCCGATGATAAATACCCACCTGTTTCCACCGAAAAACCCTTCAGGGGATCGTTTGCAACAGTTTGGCACCATTTCTGAGTGAATTGCAGAACTTCAGATTTTTGCAGAAATTGTGACCGCGCGGCTTAGGGATTTTTTCAAAAAAGGTTGTTCAGACGTAGAGGGCTAACTCTGTTTCCCATGATAAATACCCACTTGTTTCCACCGAAAAACCCTTCAGGGGATCGTTTGCAACAGTTTAGCACCATCTTTGAATGAACTGCAGAACGTCAGATTTTTGCTGAAATTGTGACCGCGCGGCTTAGGGATTTTTTCAAAAAAAGTTGTTCAGACGTCGAGGGCTAATTCTGTTTCCGATGATAAATACCCACTTGTTTCCACCGAAAAACCCTTCAGGGGATTGTTTGCAACAGTTTGGCACCATTTCTGAGTGAATTGCAGAACGTCAGAAATTTTGAAGACATTGTGACCGCGCGGCTTAGGGATTTTTTCAAAAAAAGGTGTTCCGATGTCGAGGGCTAATTCTGTTTCCGATGATAAATACCCACCTGTTTCCACCGAAAAACCCTTCAGGGGATCGTTTGCAACAGTTTAGCACCATCTTTGGATGAATTGCAGAACGTCAGATTTTTGAAGAAATTGTGACCGCGCGGCTTAGGGATTTTTTCAAAAAAGGTTGTTCAGACGTCGAGGGCTAATTCTGTTTCCCATGATAAATACCCACCTGTTTCCACCGAAAAACCTTTCAGGGGATCGTTTGCAACAGTTTGGCACCATTTCTGAGTGAATTGCAGAACGTCAGAAATTTTGAAGAAATTGTGACCGCGCGGCTTAGGGATTTTTTCAAAAAAAATTGTTCAGACGTCGAGGTCTAATTCTGTTTCCCATGATAAATTCCCACCTGTTTCCACCGAAAAACCCTTCAGGGGATCGTTTGCAACAGTTTGGCACCATTTCTGAGTGAATTGCAGAACGTCAGAAATTTTGAAGAAAGTGTGACCGCGCGGCTTAGGGATTTTTTCAAAAAAAGTTGTTAGGACCTCGAGGGCTAATTCTGTTTCCCATGATAAATACCCACCTGTTTCCACCGAAAAAGCCTTCAGGGGTTCGTTTGCAACAGTTTAGCACCATCTTTGAATTAACTGCAGAACGTCAGATTTTTGCTGAAATTGTGACCGCGCGGCTTAGGGATTTTTTCAAAAAAAGTTGTTCAGACGTCGAGGGCTAATTCTGTTTCCCATGATAAATACCCACCTGTTTCCACCGAAAAAGCCTTCAGGGGATCGTTTGCAACAGTTTGGCACCATCTTTGAATGAATTGCAGAACGTCAGATTTTTGCTGAAATTGTGACCGCGCGGCTTAGGGATTTTTTCAAAAAAAGTTGTTCAGACGTCGAGGGCTAATTCTGTTTCCGATGATAAATACGCACCTGTTTCCACCGAAAAAGACTTCAGGGGATCGTTTGCAACAGTTTAGCACAATCTTTGAATGAATTGCAGAACGTCAGATTTTTGAAGAAATTGTGACCGCGCGGCTTAGGGATTTTTTCAAAAAAAGTTGTTCAGACGTCGAGGGCTAATTCTGTTTCCCATGATAAATACCCACCTGTTTCCACCGAAAAGCCTTCAGGGGATCGTTTGCAACAGTTTGGCACCATCTTTGAATGAACTGCAGAACGTCAGATTTTTGCTGAAATTGTGACCGCGCGGCTTAGGGATTTTTTCAAAAAAAGTTGTTCAGACGTCGAGCGCTAATTCTGTTTCCGATGTTAAAAGCCCACCTGTTTCCACCGAAAAACCTTTCAGGGGATCGTTTGCAACATTTTGGCACCATTTCTGAGTGAATTGCAGAACGTCAGAAATTTTGAAGACATTGTGACCGCGCGGCTTAGGGATTTTTTCAAAAAAAGTTGTTCAGATGTCGAGGGCTAATTCTGTTTCCGTTGATAAATACCCACCTGTTTCCACCGAAAGAACCTTCAGGGGATCGTTTGCAACAGTTTAGCACCATCTTTGAATGAATTGCAGAACGTCAGTTTTTTGCTGAAATTGTGACCGCGCGGCTTAGGGATTTTTTCAAAAAAAATTGTTCAGACGTCGAGGTCTAATTCTGTTTCCCATGATAAATTCCCACCTGTTTCCACCGAAAAACCCTTCAGGGGATCGTTTGCAACAGTTTGGCACCATTTCTGAGTGAATTGCAGAACGTCAGAAATTTTGAAGAAAGTGTGACCGCGCGGCTTAGGGATTTTTTCAAAAAAAGTTGTTCGGACCTCGAGGGCTAATTCTGTTTCCGATGATAAATACCCACCTGTTTCCACCGAAAAAGCCTTCAGGGGATCGTTTGCAACAGTTTGGCACCATCTTTGAATGAACTGCAGAACGTCAGATTTTTGCTGAAATTGTGACCGCGCGGCTTAGGGATTTTTTCAAAAAAAGTTGTTCAGATGTCGAGGGCTAATTCTGTTTCCGATGATAAAAACCCACCTGTTTCCACCGAAAAACCTTTCAGGGGATCGTTTGCAACAGTTTGGCACCATTTCTGAGTGAATTGCAGAACGTCAGATTTTGGCTGAAAATGTGACCGCGCGGCTTAGGGATTTTTTCAAAAAAAGTTGTTCAGACGTCGAGGGCTAATTCTGTTTCCCATGATAAATACCCACCTGTTTCCACCGAAAAAGCCTTCAGGGGATCGTTTGCAACAGTTTAGCACCATCTTTGAATGAATTGCAGAACGTCAGATTTTTGAAGAAATTGTGACCGCGCGGCTTAGGGATTTTTTCAAAAAAATTGTTCAGACGTTGAGGGCTAATTCTGTTTCCGATGATAAAAACCCACCTGTTTCCACTGAAAAACCTTTCAGGGGATCGTTTGCAAAAGTTTGGCACCATTTCTGAGTAAATTGCAGAACGTCAGAAATTTTGAAGAAATTGTGACCGCGCGGCTTATGGATTTTTTCAAAAAAAGTTGTTCAGACGTAGAGGTCTAATTCTGTTTCCCATGATAAATTCCCACCTGTTTCCACCGAAAAACCCTTCAGGGGATCGTTTGCAACAGTTTGGCACCATTTCTGAGTGAATTGCAGAACGTCAGAAATTTTGAAGAAAGTGTGACCGCGCGGCTTAGGGATTTTTTCAAAAAAAGTTGTTCAGACGTAGAGGTCTAATTCTGTTTCCCATGATAAATTCCCACCTGTTTCCACCGAAAAACCCTTCAGGGGATCGTTTGCAACAGTTTGGCACCATTTCTGAGTGAATTGCAGAACGTCAGAAATTTTGAAGAAAGTGTGACCGCGCGGCTTAGGGATTTTTTCAAAAAAAGTTGTTCGGACCTCGAGGGCTAATTCTGTTTCCGATGATAAATACCCACCTGTTTCCACCGAAAAACCCTTCAGGGGATCGTTTGCAACAGTTTGGCACCATCTTTGAATGAACTGCAGAACGTCAGAAATTTTGAAGAAATTGTGACCGCGCGGCTTAGGGATTTTTTCAAAAAAAGTTGTTCAGACGTCGAGCGCTAATTCTGTTTCCGATGTTAAAAGCCCACCTGTTTCCACCGAAAAACCTTTCAGGGGATCGTTTGCAACATTTTGGCACCATTTCTGAGTGAATTGCAGAACGTCAGAAATTTTGAAGACATTGTGACCGCGCGGCTTAGGGATTTTTTCAAAAAAAGTTGTTCAGATGTCGAGGGCTAATTCTGTTTCCGGTGATAAATACCCACCTGTTTCCACCGAAAAAACCTTCAGGGGATCGTTTGCAACAGTTTAGCACCATCTTTGAATGCATTGCAGAACGTCAGTTTTTTGCTGAAATTGTGACCGCGCGGCTTAGGGATTTTTTCAAAAAAAATTGTTCAGACGTCGAGGTCTAATTCTGTTTCCCATGATAAATTCCCACCTGTTTCCACCGAAAAACCCTTCAGGGGATCGTTTGCAACAGTTTGGCACCATTTCTGAGTGAATTGCAGAACGTCAGAAATTTTGAAGAAAGTGTGACCGCGCGGCTTAGGGATTTTTTCAAAAAAAGTTGTTCGGACCTCGAGGGCTAATTCTGTTTCCGATGATAAATACCCACCTGTTTCCACCGAAAAACCCTTCAGCGGATCGTTTGCAACAGGTTGGCACCATCTTTGAATGAACTGCAGAACGTCAGATTTTTGCTGAAATTGTGACCGCGCGGCTTAGGGATTTTTTCAAAAAAATTGTTCAGACGTTGAGGGCTAATTCTGTTTCCGATGATAAAAACCCACCTGTTTCCACTGAAAAACCTTTCAGGGGATCGTTTGCAAAAGTTTGGCACCATTTCTGAGTAAATTGCAGAACGTCAGAAATTTTGAAGAAATTGTGACCGCGCGGCTTATGGATTTTTTCAAAAAAAGTTGTTCAGACGTAGAGGTCTAATTCTGTTTCCCATGATAAATTCCCACCTGTTTCCACCGAAAAACCCTTCAGGGGATCGTTTGCAACAGTTTGGCACCATTTCTGAGTGAATTGCAGAACGTCAGAAATTTTGAAGAAATTGTGACCGCGCGGCTTATGGATTTTTTCAAAAAAAGTTGTTCAGACGTAGAGGTCTAATTCTGTTTCCCATGACAAATTCCCACCTGCTTCCACCGAAAAACCCTTCAGGGGATCGTTTGCAACAGTTTGGCACCATTTCTGAGTGAATTGCAGAACGTCAGAAATTTTGAAGAAAGTGTGACCGCGCGGCTTAGGGATTTTTTCAAAAAAAGTTGTTCGGACCTCGAGGGCTAATTCTGTTTCCGATGATAAATACCCACCTGTTTCCACCGAAAAACCCTTCAGGGGATCGTTTGCAACAGTTTGGCACCATCTTTGAATGAACTGCAGAACGTCAGAAATTTTGAAGAAATTGTGACCGCGCGGCTTAGGGATTTTTTCAAAAAAAGTTGTTCAGACGTCGAGCGCTAATTCTGTTTCCGATGTTAAAAGCCCACCTGTTTCCACCGAAAAACCTTTCAGGGGATCGTTTGCAACATTTTGGCACCATTTCTGAGTGAATTGCAGAACGTCAGAAATTTTGAAGAAAGTGTGACCGCGCGGCTTAGGGATTTTTTCAAAAAAAGTTGTTCAGATGTCAAGGGCTAATTCTGTTTCCGATGATAAAAACCCACCTGTTTCCACTGAAAAACCTTTCAGGGGATCGTTTGCAAAAGTTTGGCACCATTTCTGAGTAAATTGCAGAACGTCAGAAATTTTGAAGAAATTGTGACCGCGCGGCTTATGGATTTTTTCAAAAAAAGTTGTTCAGACGTAGAGGTCTAATTCTGTTTCCCATGATAAATTCCCACCTGTTTCCACCGAAAAACCCTTCAGGGGATCGTTTGCAACAATTTGGCACCATTTCTGAGTGAATTGCAGAACGTCAGAAATTTTGAAGAAAGTGTGACCGCGCGGCTTAGGGATTTTTTCAAAAAAAGTTGTTCGGACCTCGAGGGCTAATTCTGTTTCCGATGATAAATACCCACCTGTTTCCACCGAAAAACCCTTCAGGGGATCGTTTGCAACAGTTTGGCACCATCTTTGAATGAACTGCAGAACGTCAGATTTTTGCTGAAATTGTGACCGCGCGGCTTAGGGATTTTTTCAAAAAAAGTTGTTCAGATGTCGAGGGCTAATTCTGTTTCCGATGATAAATACCCACCTGTTTCCACCGAAAAACCTTTCAGGGGATCGTTTGCAACAGTTTGGCACCATTTCTGAGTGAATTGCAGAACGTCAGAAATTTTGAAGAAATTGTGACCGCGCGGCTTATGGATTTTTTCAAAAAAAGTTGTTCAGACGTCGAGGGCTAATTCTGTTTCCCATGATATATACCCACATGTTTCCATCAGAAAACCCTTCAGGGGATTGTTTGGAACAGTTTGGCACCATTTCTGAGTGAATTGCAGAACGTCAGAAATTTTGAAGAAATTGTGACCGCGCGGCTTATGGATTTTTTCAAAAAAAAGTTGTTCAGACGTCGAGGGCTAATTCTGTTTCCCATGATAAATACCCACCTGTTTCAACCGAAAAAGCCTTCAGGGGATCGTTTGCAACAGTTTGGCACCATCTTTGAATGAATTGCAGAACGTCAGATTTTTGCTGAAATTGTGACCGCGCCGCTTAGGGATTTTTTCAAAAAAAGTTGTTCAGACGTCGAGCGCTAATTCTGTTTCCGATGATAAAAACCCACCTGTTTCCACCGAAAAACCTTTCAGGGGATCGTTTGCAACATTTTGGCACCATTTCTGAGTGAATTGCAGAACGTCAGAAATTTTGAAGAAATTGTGACCGCGCGGCTTAGGGATTTTTTCAAAAAAAGTTGTTCAGATGTCGAGGGCTAATTCTGTTTCCGATGATAAATACCCACCTGTTTCCACTGAAAAACCCATCAGAGGATCGTTTGCAACAGTTTGGCACCATCTTTGAAGGAACTGCAGAACGACAGATTTTTGCTGAAATTGTGACCGCGCGGCTTAAGGATTTTTTCAAAAAAAGTTGTTCAGACGTCGAGGGCTAATTCTGTTTCCGATGATAAAAACCCACCTGTTTCCACTGAAAAACCTTTCAGGGGATCGTTTGCAACAGTTTGGCACCATTTCTGAGTAAATTGCAGAACGTCAGAAATTTTGAAGAAATTGTGACCGCGCGGCTTATGGATTTTTTCAAAAAAAGTTGTTCAGACGTCGAGGGCTAATTCTGTTTCCCATGATATATACCCACATGTTTCCATCAAAAAACCCTTCTGGGGATTGTTTGCAACAGTTTGGCACCATTTCTGAGTGAATTGCAGAACGTCAGAAATTTTGAAGAAATTGGGACCGCGCGGCTTATGGATTTTTTCAAAAAAAGTTGTTCAGACGTCGAGGGCTAATTCTGTTTCCGATGATAAATACCCACCTGTTTCCACCGAAAAACCTTTCAGGGGATCGTTTGCAGCAGTTTGGCACCATTTCTGAGTGAATTGCAGAACGTCAGATTTTGGCTGAAATTGTGACCGCGCGGCTTAGGGATTTTTTCAAAAAAAGTTGTTCAGACATCGAGGGCTAATTCTGTTTCCCATGATAAATACCCACCTGTTTCCACCGAAAAAGCATTCAGGGGATCGTTTGCAACAGTTTAGCACGATCTTTGAATGAATTGCAGAACGTCAGATTTTTGAAGAAATTGTGACCGCGCGGCTTAGGGATTTTTTCAAAAAAAGTTGTTCAGACGTTGAGGGCTTATTCTGTTTCCGATGATAAAAACCCACCTGTTTCCACTGAAAAACCTTTCAGGGGATCGTTTGCAACAGTTTGGCACCATTTCTGAGTAAATTGCAGAACATCAGAAATTTTGAAGAAATTGTGACCGCGCGGCTTATGGATTTTTTCAAAAAATGTTGTTCAGACGTCGAGCGCTAATTCTGTTTCATATGTTAAAAGCCCACCTGTTTCCACCGAAAAACCTTTCAGGGGATCGTTTGCAACATTTTGGCACCATTTCTGAGTGAATTGCAGAACGTCAGAAATTTTGAAGACATTGTGACCGCGCGGCTTAGGGATTTTTTCAAAAAAAGTTGTTCAGATGTCGAGGGCTAATTCTGTTTCCGGTGATAAATACCCACCTGTTTCCACCGAAAAAACCTTCAGGGGATCGTTTGCAACAGTTTAGCACCATCTTTGAATGAATTGCAGAACGTCAGTTTTTTGCTGAAAATGTGACCGCGCGGCTTAGGGATTTTTTCAAAAAAAGTTGTTCAGACGTCGAGGGCTAATTCTGTTTCCCATGATAAATACCCACCTGTTTCCACCGAAAAAGCCTTCAGGGGATCGTTTGCAACAGTTTAGCACCATCTTTGAATGAATTGCAGAACGTCAGATTTTTGAAGAAATTGTGACCGCGCGGCTTAGGGATTTTTTCAAAAAAAAGTTGTTCAGACGTCGAGGGCTAATTCTGTTTCCCATGATAAATACCCACCTGTTTCAACCGAAAAAGCCTTCAGGGGATCGTTTGCAACAGTTTGGCACCATCTTTGAATGAATTGCAGAACGTCAGATTTTTGCTGAAATTGTGACCGCGCCGCTTAGGGATTTTTTCAAAAAAAGTTGTTCAGACGTCGAGCGCTAATTCTGTTTCCAATGATAAAAACCCACCTGTTTCCACCGAAAAACCTTTCAGGGGATCGTTTGCAACATTTTGGCACCATTTCTGAGTGAATTGCAGAACGTCAGAAATTTTGAAGAAATTGGGACCGCGCGGCTTATGGATTTTTTCAAAAAAAGTTGTTCAGACGTCGAGGGCTAATTCTGTTTCCCATGATATATACCCACATGTTTCCATCAAAAAACCCTTCTGGGGATTGTTTGCAACAGTTTGGCACCATTTCTGAGTGAATTGCAGAACGTCAGAAATTTTGAAGAAATTGGGACCGCGCGGCTTATGGATTTTTTCAAAAAAAGTTGTTCAGACGTCGAGGGCTAATTCTGTTTCCCATGATAAATACCCACCTGTTTCCACTGAAAAAGCCTTCAGGGGATCGTTTGCAACAGTTTGGCACCATCTTTGAATGAACTGCAGAACGTCAGATTTTTGCTGAAATTGTGACCGCGCGGCTTAGGGATTTTTTCAAAAAAAGTTTTTCAGATGTCGAGGGCTAATTCTGTTTCCGATGATAAATACCCACCTGTTTCCACCGAAAAACCTTTCAGGGGATCGTTTGCAGCAGTTTGGCACCATTTCTGAGTGAATTGCAGAACGTCAGATTTTGGCTGAAATTGTGACCGCGCGGCTTAGGGATTTTTTCAAAAAAAGTTGTTCAGACATCGAGGGCTAATTCTGTTTCCCATGATAAATACCCACCTGTTTCCACCGAAAAAGCCTTCAGGGGATCGTTTGCAACAGTTTGGCACCATCTTTGAATGAATTGCAGAACGTCAGATTTTTGCTGAAATTGTGACCGCGCGGCTTAGGGATTTTTTCAAAAAAAGTTCTTCAGACGTCGAGGGCTAATTCTGTTTCCGATGATAAATACCCACCTGTTTCCACCGAAAAACCTTTCAGTGGATCGTTTGCAAGAGTTTAGCATCATTTCTGAGTGAACTGCAGAACGTCAGATTTTTGCTGAAATTGTGACCGCGCAGCTTAGGGATTTTTTCCAAAAAAGGTGGTCAGACGTCGAGGGCTAATTCTGTTTCCGATGATAAAAACCCACCTGTTTCCACTGAAAAACCTTTCAGGGGATCGTTTGCAACAGTTTGGCACCATTTCTGAGTGAATTGCAGAACGTCAGAAATTTTGAAGAAATTGTGACCGCGCGGCTAAGGGATTTTTTCAAAAAAAGTTGTTCAGACATCGAGGGCTAATTCTGTTTCCCATGATATATACCCACCTGTTTCCACCGAAAAACCCTTCAGGGGATTGTTTGCAACAGTTTGGCACCATTTCTGAGTGAATTGCAGAACGTCAGAAATTTTGAAGAAATTGTGACCGCGCGGCTTAGGGATTTTTTCAAAAAAAGTTGTTCAGACGTCGAGGGCTAATTCTGTTTCCCATGATAAATACCCACCTGTTTCCACCGAAAAACCTTTCAGGGGATCGTTTGTAAGAGTTTAGCACCATTTCTGAGTGAATTGCAGAACGTCAGAAATTTTGAAGAAATTGTGACCGCGCGGCTTAGGAATTTTTGCAAAAAAAGTTGTTCAGACGTCGAGGTCTAATTCTGTTTCCCATGATAAATTCCCACCTGTTTCCACCGAAAAACCCTTCAGGGGATCGTTTGCAACAGTTTGGCACCATTTCTGAGTGAATTGCAGAACGTCAGAAATTTTGAAGAAATTGTGACCGCGCGGCATAGGGATTTTTTCAAAAAAAGTTGTTCAGACGTCGAGGTCTAATTCTGTTTCCCATGATAAATTCCCACCTGTTTCCACCGAAAAACCCTTCAGGGGATCGTTTGCAACAGTTTGGCACCATTTCTGAGTGAATTGCAGAACGTCAGATTTTTGCTGAAATTGTGACCGCGCGGCTTAGGGATTTTTTCAAAAAAAGTTGTTCAGACCTCGAGGGCTAATTCTGTTTCCGATGATAAATACCCACCTGTTTCCACCGAAAAACTTTCAGGGGATCGTTTGCAACAGTTTGGCACCATTTCTGAGTGAATTGCAGAACGTCAGATTTTTGCTGAAATTGTGACCGCGCGGCTTAGGGATTTTTTCAAAAAAAGTTGCTCAGACGTCGAGCGCTAATTCTGTTTCCGATGATAAAAACCCACCTGTTTCCACCGAAAAACCTTTCAGGGGATCGTTTGCAACATTTCTGAGTGAATTGCAGAACGTCAGATTTTTGAAGAAATTGTGACCGTGCGGCTTAGGGATTTTTTCAAAAAAAGTTGTTCAGATGTCGAGCGCTAATTCTGTTTCCGATGATAAAAACCCACCTGTTTCCACCGAAAAACCCTTCAGGGGATCGTTTGCAACATTTTGGCACCATTTCTGAGTGAATTGCAGAACGTCAGAAATTTTGAAGAAATTGTGACCGCGCGGCTTAGGGATTTTTTCAAAAAAAGTTGTTCAGACGTCGAGGTCTAATTCTGTATCCATGATAAATTCCCACCTGTTTCCACCGAAAAACCCTTCAGGGGATCGTTTGCAACAGTTTCGCACCATCTTTGAATGAATTGCAGAACGTCAGATTTTTGCTGAAATTGTGACCGCACGGCTTAGGGATTTTTTCAAAAAAAGTTGTTCAGACCTCGAGGGCTAATTCTTTTTCCGATGATAAATACCCACCTGTTTCCACCGAAAAACTTTCAGGGGATCGTTTGCAACATTTTGGCACCATTTCTGAGTGAATTGCAGAACGTCAGAAATTTTGAGGAAATTGTGACCGCGCGGCTTAGGAAATTTTTTCAAAAAAAGTTGTTCAGACGTCAAGGTCTAATTCTGTTTCCCATGATAAATTCCCACCTGTTTCCACCGAAAAACCCTTCAGGGAATCGTTTGCAACTGTTTGGCACCATTTCTGAGAGAATTGCAGAACGTCAGAAATTTTGAAGAAATTGTGACCGCGCGGCTTAGGGATTGTTTACAGAAAAGTTGTTCAGACGTTGAGCGCTAATTCTGTTTCCGATGATAAAAACCCACCTGTTTCCACCAAAAAACCTTTCAGGGGATTGTTTGCAACATTTTGGCACCATTTCTGAGTGAATTGCAGAACGTCAGAAATTTTGAAGAAATTGTGACCGTGCGGCTTAGGGATTTTTTCAAAAAAAGTTGTTCAGATGTCGAGCGCTAATTCTGTTTCCGATGATAAAAACCCACCTGTTTCCACCGAAAAACCTTTCAGGGGATCGTTTGCAACATTTTGGCACCATTTCTGAGTGAATTGCAGAATGTCAGAAATTTTGAAGAAATTGTGACCGCGCGGCTTAGGGATTTTTTTAAAAAAAGTTGTTCAGACCTCGAGGTCTAATTCTGTTTCCCATGATAAATTCCCACCTGTTTCCACCGAAAAACCCTTCAGGGGATCGTTTGCAACAGTTTGGCACCATTTCTGAGTGAATTGCAGAACGTCAGATTTTTGCTGAAATTGTGACCGCGCGGCTTAGGGATTTTTTCAAAAAAAGTTGTTCAGACCTCGAGGGCTAATTCTGTTTCCGATGATAAATACCCACCTGTTTCCACCGAAAAACTTTCAGGGGATCGTTTGCAACAGTTTGGCACCATTTCTGAGTGAATTGCAGAACGTCAGATTTTTGCTGAAATTGTGACCGCGCGGCTTAGGGATTTTTTCAAAAAAAGTTGCTCAGACGTCGAGCGCTAATTCTGTTTCCGATGATAAAAACCCACCTGTTTCCACCGAAAAACCTTTCAGGGGATCGTTTGCAACATTTCTGAGTGAATTGCAGAACGTCAGATTTTTGAAGAAATTGTGACCGTGCGGCTTAGGGATTTTTTCAAAAAAAGTTGTTCAGATGTCGAGCGCTAATTCTGTTTCCGATGATAAAAACCCACCTGTTTCCACCGAAAAACCCTTCAGGGGATCGTTTGCAACATTTTGGCACCATTTCTGAGTGAATTGCAGAACGTCAGAAATTTTGAAGAAATTGTGACCGCGCGGCTTAGGGATTTTTTCAAAAAAAGTTGTTCAGACGTCGAGGTCTAATTCTGTATCCATGATAAATTCCCACCTGTTTCCACCGAAAAACCCTTCAGGGGATCGTTTGCAACAGTTTCGCACCATCTTTGAATGAATTGCAGAACGTCAGATTTTTGCTGAAATTGTGACCGCACGGCTTAGGGATTTTTTCAAAAAAAGTTGTTCAGACCTCGAGGGCTAATTCTTTTTCCGATGATAAATACCCACCTGTTTCCACCGAAAAACTTTCAGGGGATCGTTTGCAACATTTTGGCACCATTTCTGAGTGAATTGCAGAACGTCAGAAATTTTGAGGAAATTGTGACCGCGCGGCTTAGGAAATTTTTTCAAAAAAAGTTGTTCAGACGTCAAGGTCTAATTCTGTTTCCCATGATAAATTCCCACCTGTTTCCACCGAAAAACCCTTCAGGGAATCGTTTGCAACTGTTTGGCACCATTTCTGAGAGAATTGCAGAACGTCAGAAATTTTGAAGAAATTGTGACCGCGCGGCTTAGGGATTGTTTACAGAAAAGTTGTTCAGACGTTGAGCGCTAATTCTGTTTCCGATGATAAAAACCCACCTGTTTCCACCAAAAAACCTTTCAGGGGATTGTTTGCAACATTTTGGCACCATTTCTGAGTGAATTGCAGAACGTCAGAAATTTTGAAGAAATTGTGACCGTGCGGCTTAGGGATTTTTTCAAAAAAAGTTGTTCAGATGTCGAGCGCTAATTCTGTTTCCGATGATAAAAACCCACCTGTTTCCACCGAAAAACCTTTCAGGGGATCGTTTGCAACATTTTGGCACCATTTCTGAGTGAATTGCAGAATGTCAGAAATTTTGAAGAAATTGTGACCGCGCGGCTTAGGGATTTTTTTAAAAAAAGTTGTTCAGACCTCGAGGTCTAATTCTGTTTCCCATGATAAATACCCACCTGTTTCCACCGAAAAACCTTTCAGGGGATCGTTTGCAACAGTTTGGCAACATTTCTGAGTGAATTGCAGAACGTCAGATTTTTGCTGAAATTGTGACTGCGCCGCTTAGGGATTTTTTCAAAAAAAGTTGTTCAGACGTCGAGGGCTAATTCTGTTTCCGATGATAAAAACCCACCTGTTTCCACCGAAAAACCCTCCAGGGGATCGTTTGTAACAGTTTAGCACCATCTTTGAATGAATTGCAGAACGTCACATTTTTGCTGAAATTGTGACCGCGCGGCTTAGGGATTTTTTCAAAAAAAGGTAGTCAGAGGTCGAGGGCTAATTCTCTTTCCGATGATAAAAACCCACCTGTTTCCACTGAAAAACCCTTCAGGGGATTGTTTGCCACAGTTTGGCACCATTTCTGAGTGAATTGCAGAACGTCAGAAATTTTGAAGAAATTGTGACCGCGCGGCTTAGGGATTTTTTCAAAAAAAGGTAGTCAGAGGTCGAGGGCTAATTCTGTTTCCCATGATAAATATCCACCTGTTTCCACCGAAAAACCCTTCAGGGGATCGTTTGCAACAGTTTAGCACCATCTTTGAATGAATTGCAGAACCTCAGATTTTTGCTTAAATTGTGACCGCGCGGCTTAGGGATTTTTTCAAAAAAAGTTGTTCAGACCTCGAGGGCTAATTCTGTTTCCGATGATAAAAACCCACCTGTTTCCACCGAAAAACCTTTCAGGGGATCGTTTGCAACAGTTTGGCACCATTTCTGAGTGAATTGCAGAACGTCAGATTTTTGCTGAAATTGTGACCGCGCGGCTTAGGGATTTTTTCAAAAAAAGTTGTTCAGACGTCGAGGGCTAATTCTGTTTCCGATGATAAAAACCCACCTGTTTCCACTGAAAAACCTTTCAGGGGATCGTTTGCAACAGTTTGATCCATTTCTGAGTAAATTGCAGAACGTCAGAAATTTTGAAGAAATTGTGACCGCGCGGCTTAGGGATTGTTTCAAGAAAAGTTGTTCAGACGTTGAGCGCTAATTCTGTTTCCGATGATAAAAACCCACCTGTTTCCACCAAAAAACCTTTCAGGGCATTGTTTGCAACATTTTGGCACCATTTCTGAGTGAATTGCAGAAGGTCAGAAATTTTGAAGAAATAGTGACCGCGCGGCTTAGGGATTTTTTCAAAAAAAGTTGTTCAGATGTCGAGGGCTAATTCTGTTTCCGATGATAAATACCCACCTGTTTCCACCGAAAAACCTTTCAGGGGATCGTTTGCAACAGTTTAGCACCATCTTTGAATGAATTGCAGAACGTCAGATTTTTGCTTAAATTGTGACCGCGCGGCTTAGGGATTATTTCAAAAAAAGTTGTTCAGACGTCGAGGGCTAATTCTGTTTCCGATGATAAAAACCCACCTGTTTCCACTGAAAAACCTTTCAGGGGATTGTTTGCAACATTTTGGCACCATTTCTGAGTGAATTGCAGAACGTCAGAAATTTTGTTGAAATTGTGACCGTGCGGCTTAGGGATTTTTTCAAAAAAAGTTGTTCAGATGTCAAGCGCTAATTCTGTTTCCGATGATAAAAACCCACCTGTTTCCACGGAAAAACCTTTCAGGGGATCGTTTGCAACATTTTGGCACCATTTCTGAGTGAATTGCAGAATGTCAGAAATTTTGAAGAAATAGTGACCGCGCGGCTTAGGAATTTTTTTAAAAAAAGTTGTTCAGACCTCGAGGTCTAATTCTGTTTCCCATGATAAATACCCACCTGTTTCCACCGAAAAACCTTTCAGGGGATCGTTTGCAACAGTTTGGCACCATTTCTGAGTGAATTGCAGAACGTCAGATTTTTGCTGAAATTGTGACCGCGCGGCTTAGGGATTTTTTCAAAAAAAGTTGTTCAGACGTCGAGGGCTAATTCTGTTTCCGATGATAAAAACCCACCTGTTTCCACCGAAAAACCCTCCAGGGGATCGTTTGTAACAGTTTAGCACCATCTTTGAATGAATTGCAGAACGTCACATTTTTGCTGAAATTGTGACCGCGCGGCTTAGGGATTTTTTCAAAAAAAGGTAGTCAGACGTCGAGGGCTAATTCTCTTTCCGATGATAAAAACCCACCTGTTTCCACTGAAAAACCTTTCAGGGGATCGTTTGCAACAGTTTGGCACCATTTCTGAGTGAATTGCAGAACGTCAGAAATTTTGAAGAAATTGTGACCGCGCGGCTAAGGGATTTTTTCAAAAAAAGTTGTTCAGACATCGAGGGCTAATTATTTTTCCCATGATATATACCCACCTGTTTCCACCAAAAAACCCTTCAGGGGATTGTTTGCAACAGTTTGACACCATTTCTGAGTGAATTGCAGAACGTCAGAAATTTTGAAGAAATTGTGACCGCGCGGCTTAGGGATTTTTTCAAAAAAAGGTAGTCAGACGTCGAGGGCTAATTCTGTTTCCCATGATAAATACCCACCTGTTTCCACCGAAAAACCCTTCAGGGGATCGTTTGCAACAGTTTGGCAACATTTCTGAGTGAATTGCAGAACGTCAGATTTTTGCTGAAATTGTGACCGCGCGGCTTAGGGATTTTTTCATAAAAAGTTGTTCAGACGTCGAGGGCTAATTCTGTTTCCGATGATAAAAACCCACCTGTTTCCACTGAAAAACCTTTCAGGGGATCGTTTGCAACAGTTTGATCCATTTCTGAGTAAATTGCAGAACGTCAGAAATTTTGAAGAAATTGTGACCGCGCGGCTTAGGGATTGTTTCAAGAAAAGTTGTTCAGACGTTGAGCGCTAATTCTGTTTCCGATGATAAAAACCCACCTGTTTCCACCAAAAAACCTTTCAGGGGATTGTTTGCAACATTTTGGCACCATTTCTGAGTGAATTGCAGAACGTCAGAAATTTTGAAGAAATAGTGACCGCGCGGCTTAGGGATTTTTTCAAAAAAAGTTGTTCAGATGTCGAGGGCTAATTCTGTTTCCGATGATAAATACCCACCTGTTTCCACCGAAAAACCTTTCAGGGGATCGTTTGCACCAGTTTGGCACCATTTCTGAGTGAATTGCAGAACGTCAGAAATTTTGAAGAAATTGTGACCGCGCAGCTTAGGGATTTTTTCAAAAAAAGTTGTTCAGACGTCGAGGTCTAATTCTGTTTCCCATGATAAATTCCCACCTGTTTCCACCGAAAAACCCTTCAGGGGATCGTTTGCAACAGTTTGGCACCATTTCTGAGTGAATTGCAGAACGTCAGAAATTTTGAAGAAATTGTGACCGCGCGGCTTAGGGATTTTTTCAAAAAAAGTTGTTCAGATGTCGAGGGCTAATTCTGTTTCCGATGATAAATACCCACCTGTTTCCACTGAAAAACCTTTCAGGGGATCGTTTGCAACAGTTTGGCACCATTTCTGAGTGAATTGCAGAACGTCAGATTTTGGCTGAAATTGTGACTGCGCGGCTTAGGGATTTTTTCAAAAAAAGTTGTTCAGACGTCGAGCGCTAATTCTCTTTCCGATGATAAAAACCCACCTGTTTCCACCGAAAAACCTTTCAGGGGATCGTTTGCAACATTTTGGCACCATCTTTGAGTGAATTGCAGAACGTCAGAAATTTTGAAGAAATTGTGACCGCGCGGCTTAGGGATTTTTTCAAAAAAAGTTGTTCAGATGTCGAGGGCTAATTCTGTTTCTGATGATAAATACCCACCTGTTTCCACTGAAAAACCCTTCAGAGGATCGTTTGCAACAGTTTGGCACCATCTTTGAATGAACTGCAGAACGTCAGATTTTTGCTGAAATTGTGACCGCGCGGCTTAGGGATTTTTTCAAAAAAAGTTGTTCAGATGTCGAGGGCTAATTTTGTTTCCGATGATAAATACCAACCTGTTTCCACCGAAAAACCTTTCAGGGGATCGTTTGCAACAGTTTGGCACCATTTCTGAGTGAATTGCGGAACGTCAGATTTTGGCTGAAATTGTGATCGTTTGCAACAGTTTGGCACCATTTCTGAGTGAATTGCAGAACGTCAGAAATTTTGAAGAAATTGTGACCGCGCGGCTTAGGGATTTTTTCAAAAAAAGGTAGTCAGACGTCGAGGGCTAATTCTGTTTCCCATGATAAATACCCACCTGTTTCCACCGAAAAACCCTTCAGGGGATCGTTTGCAACAGTTTAGCACCATCTTTGAATGAATTGCAGAACGTCAGATTTTTGCTTAAATTGTGACCGCGCGGCTTAGGGATTTTTTCAAAAAAAGTTGTTCAGAGGTCGAGGGCTAATTCTGTTTCCGATGATAAAAACCCACCTGTTTCCACTGAAAAACCTTTCAGGGGATCGTTTGCAACAGTTTGATCCATTTCTGAGTAAATTGCAGAACGTCAGAAATTTTGAAGAAATTGTGACCGCGCGGCTTAGGGATTGTTTCAAGAAAAGTTGTTCAGACGTTGAGAGCTAATTCTGTTTCCGATGATAAAAACCCACCTGTTTCCACCAAAAAACCTTTCAGGGGATTGTTTGCAACATTTTGGCACCATTTCTGAGTGAATTGCAGAACGTCAGAAATTTTGAAGAAATAGTGACCGCGCGGCTTAGGGATTTTTTCAAAAAAAGTTGTTCAGATGTCGAGGGCTAATTCTGTTTCCGATGATAAATACCCACCTGTTTCCACCGAAAAACCTTTCAGGGGATCGTTTGCACCAGTTTGGCACCATTTCTGAGTGAATTGCAGAACGTCAGAAATTTTGAAGAAATTGTGACCGCGCAGCTTAGGGATTTTTTCCAAAAAAGTTGTTCAGACGTCGAGGTCTAATTCTGTATCCCATGATAAATTCCCACCTGTTTCCCCCGAAAAACCCTTCAGGGGATCGTTTGCAACAGTTTGGCACCATCTTTGAATGAATTGCAGAACGTCAGATTTTTGCTGAAATTGTGACCACGCGGCTTAGGGATTTTTTCAAAAAAAGTTGTTCAGACCTCGAGGGCTAATTCTGTTTCCGATGATAAATACCCACCTGTTTCCACCGAAAAACTTTCTGGGGATCGTTTGCAACAGTTTGGCACCATTTCTGAGTGAATTGCAGAACGTCAGATTTTTGCTGAAATTGTGACCGCGCGGCTTAGGGATTTTTTCAAAAAAAGTTGTTCAGATGTCGAGCGCTAATTCTGTTTCCGATGATAAAAACCCACCTGTTTCCACCGAAAAACCTTTCAGGGGATCGTTTGCAACATTTTGGCACCATTTCTGAGTGAATTGCAGAATGTCAGAAATTTTGAAGAAATTGTGACCGCGCGGCTTAGGAATTTTTTCAAAAAAAGTTGTTCAGACGTCGAGGTCTAATTCTGTTTCCCATGATAAATTCCCACCTGTTTCCACCGAAAAACCCTTCAGGGGATCGTTTGCAACAGTTTGGCACCATTTCTGAGAGAATTGCAGAACGTCAGAAATTTTGAAGAAATTGTGACCGTGCGGCTTAGGGATTTTTTTAAAAAAAGTTGTTCAGACCTCGAGGGCTAATTCTGTTTCCGATGATAAATACCCACCTGTTTCCACCGAAAAACCTTTCAGGGGATCGTTTGCAACAGTTTGGCACCATTTCTGAGTGAATTGCAGAACGTCAGATTTTTGCTGTAATTGTGACCGCGCCGCTTAGGGATTTTTTCAAAAAAAGTTGTTCAGACGTCGAGGGCTAATTCTGTTTCCGATGATAAAAACCCACCTGTTTCCACCGAAAAACCCTCCAGGGGATCGTTTGTAACAGTTTAGCACCATCTTTGAATGAATTGCAGAACGTCACATTTTTGCTGAAATTGTGACCGCGCGGCTTAGGGATTTTTTCAAAAAAAGGTAGTAAGAGGTCGGGGGCTAATTCTCTTTCGGATGATAAAAACCCACCTGTTTCCACTGAAAAACCTTTCAGGGGATCGTTTGCAACAGTTTGGCACCATTTCTGAGTGAATTGCAGAACGTCAGAAATTTTGAAGAAATTGTGACCGCGCGGCTTAGGGATTTTTTCAAAAAAAGGTAGTCAGACGTCGAGGGCTAATTCTGTTTCCCATGATAAATACCCACCTGTTTCCACCGAAAAACCCTTCAGGGGATCGTTTGCAACAGTTTAGCACCATCTTTGAATGAATTGCAGAACGTCAGATTTTTGCTTAAATTGTGACCGCGCGGCTTAGGGATTTTTTCAAAAAAAGTTGTTCAGACGTCGAGGGCTAATTCTGTTTCCGATGATAAAAACCCACCTGTTTCCACTGAAAAACCTTTCAGGGGATCGTTTGCAATAGTTTGGCACCATTTCTGAGTAAATTGCAGAACGTCAGATTTTTGCTGAAATTGTGACCGCGCGGCTTAGGGATTTTTTCATAAAAAGTTGTTCAGACGTCGAGGGCTAATTCTGTTTCCGATGATAAAAACCCACCTGTTTCCACAGAAAAACCTTTCAGGGGATCGTTTGCAACAGTTTGATCCATTTCTGAGTAAATTGCAGAACGTCAGAAATTTTGAAGAAATTGTGACCGCGCGGCTTAGGGATTGTTTCAAGAAAAGTTGTTCAGACGTTGAGCGCTAATTCTGTTTCCGATGATAAAAACCCACCTGTTTCCACCAAAAAACCTTTCAGGGGATTGTTTGCAACATTTTGGCACCATTTCTGAGTGAATTGCAGAACGTCAGAAATTTTGAAGAAATAGTGACCGCGCGGCTTAGGGATTTTTTCAAAAAAAGTTGTTCAGATGTCGAGGGCTAATTCTGTTTCCGATGATAAATACCCACCTGTTTCCACCGAAAAACCTTTCAGGGGATCGTTTGCACCAGTTTAGCACCATTTCTGAGTGAATTGCAGAACGTCAGAAATTTTGAAGAAATTGTGACCGCGCGGCTTAGGGATTTTTTCAAAAAAAGTTGTTCAGACGTCGAGGGCTAATTCTGTTTCCGATGATAAAAACCCACCTGTTTCCACTGAAAAACCTTTCAGGGGATCGTTTGCAACAGTTTGGCACCATTTCTGAGTGAATTGCAGAACGTCAGAAATTTTGAAGAAATTGTGACCGCGCGGCTTAGGGATTTTTTCAAAAAAAGTTGTTCAGATGTCGAGGGCTAATTCTGTTTCCGATGATAAATACCCACCTGTTTCCACTGAAAAACCTTTCAGGGGATCTTTTGCAACAGTTTGGCACCATTTCTGAGTGAATTGCAGAACGTCAGATTTTGGCTGAAATTGTGACCGCGCGGCTTAGGGATTTTTTCAAAAAAAGTTGTTCAGACGTCGAGCGCTAATTCTGTTTCCGATGATAAAAACCCACCTGTTTCCACCGAAAAACCTTTCAGGGGATCGTTTGCAACATTTTGGCACCATCTTTGAGTGAATTGCAGAACGTCAGAAATTTTGAAGAAATTGTGACCGCGCGGCTTAGGGATTTTTTCAAAAAAAGTTGTTCAGATGTCGAGGGCTAATTCTGTTTCCGATGATAAATACCCACCTGTTTCCACTGAAAAACCCTTCAGAGGATCGTTTGCAACAGTTTGGCACCATCTTTGAATGAACTGCAGAACGTCAGATTTTTGCTGAAATTGTGACCGCGCGGCTTAGGGATTTTTTCAAAAAAAGTTGTTCAGATGTCGAGGGCTAATTCTGTTTCCGATGATAAAAACCCACCTGTTTCCACTGAAAAACCTTTCAGGGGATCGTTTGCAACAGTTTGATCCATTTCTGAGTAAATTGCAGAACGTCAGAAATTTTGAAGAAATTGTGACCGCGCGGCTTAGGGATTGTTTCAAGAAAAGTTGTTCAGACGTTGAGCGCTAATTCTGTTTCCGATGATAAAAACCCACCTGTTTCCACCAAAAAACCTTTCAGGGGATTGTTTGCAACATTTTGGCACCATTTCTGAGTGAATTGCAGAACGTCAGAAATTTTGAAGAAATAGTGACCGCGCGGCTTAGGGATTTTTTCAAAAAAAGTTGTTCAGATGTCGAGGGCTAATTCTGTTTCCGATGATAAATACCCACCTGTTTCCACCGAAAAACCTTTCAGGGGATCGTTTTCACCAGTTTGGCACCATTTCTGAGTGAATTGCAGAACGTCAGAAATTTTGAAGAAATTGTGACCGCGCAGCTTAGGGATTTTTTCAAAAAAAGTTGTTCAGACGTCGAGGTCTAATTCTGTATCCCATGATAAATTCCCACCTGTTTCCACCGAAAAACCCTTCAGGGGATCGTTTGCAACAGTTTGGCACCATCTTTGAATGAATTGCAGAACGTCAGATTTTTGCTGAAATTGTGACCGCGCGGCTTAGGGATTTTTTCAAAAAAAATTGTTCAGACCTCGAGGGCTAATTCTGTTTCCGATGATAAATACCCACCTGTTTCCACCGAAAAACTTTCAGGGGATCGTTTGCAACAGTTTGGCACCATTTCTGAGTGAATTGCAGAACGTCAGATTTTTGCTGAAATTGTGACCGCGCGGCTTAGGGATTTTTTCAAAAAAAGTTGTTCAGACGTCGAGCGCTAATTCTGTTTCCGATGATAAAAACCCACCTGTTTCCACCGAAAAACCTTTCAGGGGATCGTTTGCAACAGTTTGATCCATTTCTGAGTAAATTGCAGAACGTCAGAAATTTTGAAGAAATTGTGACCGCGCGGCTTAGGGATTGTTTCAAGAATAGTTGTTCAGACGTTGAGCGCTAATTCTGTTTCCGATGATAAAAACCCACCTGTTTCCACCGAAAAACCTTTCAGGGGATCGTTTGCAACATTTTGGCACCATCTTTGAGTGAATTGCAGAACGTCAGAAATTTTGAAGAAATTGTGACCGCGCGGCTTAGGGATTTTTTCAAAAAAAGTTGTTCAGATGTCGAGGGCTAATTCTGTTTCCGATGATAAATACCCACCTGTTTCCACTGAAAAACCCTTCAGAGGATCGTTTGCAACAGTTTGGCACCATCTTTGAATGAACTGCAGAACGTCAGATTTTTGCTGAAATTGTGACCGCGCGGCTTAGGGATTTTTTCAAAAAAAGTTGTTCAGATGTCGAGGGCTAATTCTGTTTCCGATGATAAAAACCCACCTGTTTCCACTGAAAAACCTTTCAGGGGATCGTTTGCAACAGTTTGATCCATTTCTGAGTAAATTGCAGAACGTCAGAAATTTTGAAGAAATTGTGACCGCGCGGCTTAGGGATTGTTTCAAGAAAAGTTGTTCAGACGTTGAGCGCTAATTCTGTTTCCGATGATAAAAACCCACCTGTTTCCACCAAAAAACCTTTCAGGGGATTGTTTGCAACATTTTGGCACCATTTCTGAGTGAATTGCAGAACGTCAGAAATTTTGAAGAAATAGTGACCGCGCGGCTTAGGGATTTTTTCAAAAAAAGTTGTTCAGATGTCGAGGGCTAATTCTGTTTCCGATGATAAATACCCACCTGTTTCCACCGAAAAACCTTTCAGGGGATCGTTTTCACCAGTTTGGCACCATTTCTGAGTGAATTGCAGAACGTCAGAAATTTTGAAGAAATTGTGACTGCGCAGCTTAGGGATTTTTTCAAAAAATGTTGTTCAGACGTCGAGGTCTAATTCTGTATCCCATGATAAATTCCCACCTGTTTCCACCGAAAAACCCTTCAGGGG